>NC_068984.1:48099141-48101177 GCF_001194135.2 Octopus bimaculoides | reverse complement strand
TATATATATATATATATATATATACATATATACACATAATACAATCATACATACATACATATATACAAGCATGCATACATACATACATTCATACATACATACATATATACAAGCATGCATACATACATACATTCATACATACGTACATACATACGCACGTACGTACACCCTGCAAATATGCATAAGCCTGTAGAATGGGTGTCTACGTGTGATCTACGAGCCAATATTTCTCGCGATTCCTTGACGGCGCGATTTAGTTAGGTCAGCTTAACCGAAACAACGTAACCCGCTCGTTTTGCTACTGTGAAAGCAGAGCAGCTGAAATATAATTCTATAAACGTTCTATGAATATTTCGAATACACATCCATCTTTCCCTGCATTGGACGTCCATAAATGAACGGCCTTTTCTCTAAACATTGGCCTTGCTCATCCAAAACCGCCCACGCTTATCTGTCACTTTACATCTACAACTGAAATAGAATATGTTTAATCATATAATATACGTGTATATTCACACACATATATAGATACATATATAAATACACACGCGCAGACACACTCTCTCACTCACACACACACATGCACACGTATGCACGCAAGCACTCACGCACACACATATATCTCGATGGATGGATAGATTTCTGTAGGGTGTTTTTATGTGCTTTTGCTTTAAGAATGAGTAAAAAGAAATAATAAAATAATAAATTGATAGATAGAAGGGGAGAATACATATGCATACTTCCATGTATCTGACTTTATGTGGACGATATTCAGCTGTATGTTTCCCGTGGGCGAGCTTTCTCTGTGTATTTATTTTCTTTTATTATTTTCTACCACATATTATCCGTGTGAGCAACGATTCATGCACCTTAGGTATAATTGGGTAATGACATAGAAAATCACACACACTCGTACGCACACTTATGTACGTAGAGGCTGAAATATTTTGTTGGGTAGAAGGTTTAAAGTGTCACAAAAAGAACTAAAACTTTCGGACACTGCGCTTTGATAAATGCCGTCCTTGAGCCTCTCCTCAATTGAACCATTTTTCTCATTCTCAGTCGATTAAAGATAATGAATATATATATATATATATATATATATATATATATATATATTCTTGTATTGAATTATATTTCACTAGTCTGTGTTTGTGTGTGTGTATGCGCGCGCGTGTGTCTGTCTATCTGTGTATCTGTCTGTGTTAATATCGAACACCGAGAATATGTGAACAACATCACGTAGGTGGATAAATATACTTTGTTTCTGTATTAAAAATGGAGCCATTGGTTTCATGCGGAAAGAAAGCTTTCGACAATTATTAAGCCTTCCACATGGGACATTGGTACTCGTTTCTCTCTTGGGTGAGAAATTACACGTGACACGATTTAGGGATAAAGATAAAGATCATGGGAGGTAACTTATAAGAAAATCCTATTTGCTGTGTCCCTTGCAATTAGCTTTGGAATAATTGTAAGGATTTCCTTTAATCTGAATTTATTAAATGGCTAATTATATCATGTGAGAGCGGCCGTGTACGTCCAGATCTATAAATAAAGACGGTAGCACACACGCATGTGAACATCTATACAAAATATAGAGGAGGTCAAGAGTTTCCGGAAAGGATGGGAATGAAATCAATCAGGTATCAGGATGTGTATCAGGGTCGCACTTGTTAATGGACGGTGTAGTATATTCCATGACGCGGTGGTGTTAAAATACTCCACCGGGGATGTTTAAGAGAAATTACACCGGGGATGTTTAACATGTAAGAACGATAAATCACTGCTCCGAAATTTATCCAAAAGCATCAGAAATAAAGACATCGCATGGAGCCAAAAAATAGCTGACAAAGGGTTGGACTATATCCGAGTAAGTAATACTCATTGAAATTTATTTCTATTTTTCCAAATATAATGATGTATTTTAACTTGATACCTCCACTACCCGCACAGCGATCGTAAACACACGTGTTATATCAAAACACACGTGTTATATCAAAACCATCTCAGAACCCAAACACCATGTACAAAAA
>NC_068984.1:48096793-48097152 GCF_001194135.2 Octopus bimaculoides | reverse complement strand
CCTTTCTTCTTTCTGCGGCTGTCTTCAGTTATGGCTTTATTGATCAATAAAGCCATAACTGAAGACAGCCGCAGAAAGAAGAAAGGCCTTAGTATGGCCTGGGTGGACTACCAAAAGGCTTTCGACAGTGTTCCCCACACGTGGATTCTGGAAACACTAGCCATAAATAAGGTGGCACCAGTTATTATAAAATACATGAAGCACTCAATGAACAAATGGCAGACAGTACTACAGCTCCAAACAAAAGAGGGACTTGTGAAAACGAAAGCCATCCCCATTAGAAGAGGAATATTCCAGGGAGACACGCTTTCTCCACTCCTGTTCTGCCTGGCACTCACACCTTTAACTGAATTGCTAAA
>NC_068984.1:48091236-48095221 GCF_001194135.2 Octopus bimaculoides | reverse complement strand
GTAGTGAAGTGAAAGCACGTTATAAAAATAAAACTACTGAATAATAATAATAATAATAATAATAATAATAATAATAATAATAATAATAATAATAATAATGGGAAGAAGAAGAAGAAGAAGAAGAAGAAGAAGAAGAAGAAGAAGAATGGATGAATAGACTTAATAAAGGCTTACCACATGTTGGCGCACTCGTGGATTTTGTAAGCACCCGACATGTGGAATAGCTGAGAAAGTCTGTGCACTGATTAAGACCCGCATGTCTAGTTGGAAAACGCGTCTTTCCTGTAACAACCAGCATTTAGACGAGGTAACCATCAAAATGGGTATTTTCCAAGGAGACTCCTCTTTACCTCTGTTATTTGTTATATACTTGATCCCACTTTCTGTAGACTCACGTAAAATCAACGTTCAGTATGATATGAGAAAGAAAAGACCTCGTCTCAACCACCTTCTCTTCATGAATGATTTAAAAGTGTTCGCAAAAACAGAGCTTGAATCGGAGAGGTTGGTTGAGGTTGTGCAAATTTACAGCAACGATATAGGGATGGAATGCAGAATCTCGAAGTGTGCAGTGCTTACTTTGAAGCGGGGGAAAAGAGTAAATTGTAGGGGCATAGAATTACCAAAGGGAGAGAGAATGGAAGACCCGGATAATGATTGGTACAAGTATTTTGGGATCCTCGACCTGGACAATATATTGCACAAAGAAATGATAGTCAAGGTCATCACTGCATATTTCAAGGGCCTCAAACTTCTCTTGAAATCAAAGCTCACTCAATTCAAGGAACCTTGTGACTACTATCAACATATAGGTTGTTGCTGTAGTCTGCTATGGTGCACCCATCCTCAAATGGGTACAATCGGAGATTGACCAACTTGATCGCACTACCCGAAAGACAATGACAATGCATGGTGCTCTCCTAAGGCAAAGGTACGCAGGCTCTACATGAAGAGAGGTAAGAGTGGACGTGGGCTGATTAGCATACGGGAGTGCCTCAAGAGTGAAAGAAAAAATATGGCAGAATATTTGGTAAACAGCAAAGAAGACCTGCTACAGTATGCTGCTAGTGCAGAAGGAGTTGACAAAAATTAGACTTGAGAGTGCTCATGAATTCCGAACAAGAACAGCCAACGAGAGAGAAGAAATCATACTCCGCGTGGAATTACCTGGTCAGTTCCACCGTGAAACCAACAAATTAAGAAACTAGGAATCATCATAGAGGTGGCTCAACAAGGGTGACCTAAAATAAATACTGAAAGCCTAATCATTGAATACCAACTCAGAAAAAGAATAGATACTACAGAAGTGCATCGGACCTCCGCAGAATATGTGTAAAGAGGGTCGAAAGTGTGACTCACATTGTTAATACTAGTGAAAGTCTTGCGCAGAAAGTGTGCAAGCGTAGACATGACACATTAGTCCAAAACCTCCACTGGCTACTATGCCGTAAGTATGGATATGAGGTTGCGGGTACTTGGTACCAACATACACCGGAAGAGGTAAAGAACGAAAAGGGGAAGGCAAAAATCTTCTGTGACTTTGATTTTCAGACGGACAAAGCGTTAGAGCACTGGAGGCCGGATATAGTAACCTTTAGGAGGGACAAACAAGAGTGCCTAATGATAGACGTAGCAGTGCCAGGAAATCAACATATCATGAAAGAAAAAGAGAAGATTGATAAATTTGGAGATCTGAGAATTGAGATCCCTGAGATGTGGCATCTACGAGAGTCAAACATAAAGATTATCCCTACAATCATAGAGACACTCACAGACACAGACACAGACACACAAATACACGCACATATATGTATGTATATATAGATATGTGTATGAATGTATGTATTATCTATGCAAGTGTGCGTGTGTGTGTGTTTATGTGTCTGTGTTACAATCATAATTATTATTTTCTCCAAATGTTTGATATACTATATCAATACTATAATGGAGAAAGCTGCTTATGAATTAGGAATGCAACAATTACTAAAAGTACTAAAAGAAAGCTATTATTAAATGGTTGACCGTGTGGAAATACTTTTATAAATTCATGTTTTTAGAAATTTCCTATCATTTCGATTCCTGAAGTTTCTAGAAATTTTTAAACTCCAAATTCTCGTAAATTTAAATATTCACTGCGTCCAATCCACAAATTTAAATATTTATTGCCTTCATTGCGGAGTATTGCATTCTCATTGCAGAGTGTCTCACTTTCTCTTTTATGTTTTCATTCGCTATTTGGAAAACCGACAGTGTATTCTATTAATGTATATGTAATATATCATTTATTATTCTTTTAATGTATATGGAACTTTTTTTATTTACTGAATGAAAATTTTTAAATACCCGCATAATTTTTGAACGCGGGATAGCTGTGAGAAGAGCCTAGAAAGCTGGGTAGTTACTGTTAGAAAACGGGAAGAAAAAGGTTACCGACAAGTACTCGAAACTTGCACATTATTCAGTTTGCACACACTTTGTACCACTAAGCCAATATATACACAAGCAAGTTGCATCAGTTTGTGACACACACACGCACACACATATATACACATACACACAAATGAACGTATGTGTGCATGTGTGTGTGTGTGTGTGTGTGTGTGTGTGTGTGTGTGTGTGTGTGTGTGTGTGTGTGTGTGTGTGTGTGTGTGTGTGAGTGTGTATGTATTAGCTGTTCACTTGTAAAAATTCGTGCTGCATTACTTTTGCGAAGTTTTGTCAGTGAATATGTCACGGTTTCAAAGCGAAGAAAATATTTTGACACATGAAATTTTAATGTTGAAGTGAAACTGGTACTACTTAAATACAGAGGTCCCTTAATGGTAGATAGATAGACTCACAGATAGATAGGTAGATAGAGAGAGAGAGAGAGAGAGAGAGAGAGAGAAAGAGAGGGAGAGAAATAGAAAGCGGGTGGGGGAGTGAAAGTGAAGTGTCCACCTCGGGGCAAAACAAGGTGAACAAAATAGGGAATGGAAGCCAAAACTAGAGTAAAATATTATTTTATGGAAGCTGAAGAATATCTCAAACTTTTATCAGAGTTTCACGTAACTGCTCGTCAGAGAATCGTGAGTATTCGGAACAATACAACAGTGAATACGTGTTTATAAATATTCATGATTACTGGCTCACCAAATAATCATTTAAATCTCATTGGTTAAATACTTTTAAAAATAATGGGAATTTGTTGAATAAAAGTGAATGAGTGTAACGGGAAAATATATACACATTAACGTGAGTCGAATAAAATTTAAGAAAACTAAAAAGTTGAAAACTGAAAACTCGTAGAAACGAGTATGAAAAGGGCATAGAAAAAGAAAGCCTTATCAGAAATAAAATGTTTCAAGTATCAAAACTGTAAATATGACTTAAAAATAAAAATTAAAGTAAAGGCGAATGATTGGCAGAGAAAAAAAAAAGTCTAAAATATAATAAAAATGAGGATACTAAAAGAGGAAGACGAAAAGAGAGACAAAGCCAGAGACTGATATTAAGAGATAAACATCTGTCTTTAAACATGTGTACATGTGTGATGTAACATCAATCTATCTTCAAATAAGTTAAGAGAACAAACGATGGCAAATAGAATAAGTATAACAGAAAGGACACACTCCGAACAGTGAGTCACAGTAAAAAAAGCTGATCAAAAGAACGACTAACAAAATACAAAATATATAAATGTAATATATAAAGTATATATCGAAGAATCTCTATAGAAAACAAATGTGTTCATAGGAACAAATGTGTATGTGAAGAATATACAGTGCCAGAAAATGGTATAAACAAAAATGTATTTAGTTATTGATATATTAAACACACGCGCATATTTATTTTTAAAATGCTCAAAACCAATACGATCTAGTAGGTTTAGTTCTAAATAAACATGAATATAACAGTAGTGTATATTTATATACATGCATTCGAACTCATATATATATATATATATATATATATATATATATATATATATATATATATATATATA
>NC_068984.1:48088502-48091073 GCF_001194135.2 Octopus bimaculoides | reverse complement strand
ATACATACATACATACATACATACTTATATGTATATATATTGCATATACACACGCATATTAATGCATGTAAAGAAAGCGTAATTTTCTATAGGCTCGTAATTATTAACCCTGGCAAATCAGAGGCGCAGGATGTGTTGGAATCGAGTTTGTGATAGAACTTCAGATGTGTAGTTCAGTAGTTCACAACCAGGCTCCATGTGCGCAATGCGGGTCCACGCAAGCAAAATAGTATCCTGGGGATCCGCAGTGGTATATAAAGGGTCCATGAAAAGTTTTGCTTTAGATGTATTTGTAGCAAGAATCAACTAGGTTTCTTTTTCTAATGTTTTACATACATCAACTTACGGAACTTAATCTCTGAAAAGCAAAATGGAAATTTTGGAAGAAGCATCTATAAACTAGTTTTTACACGTCGAATAGTTATAGGGGTACCCTAGAATAAAATAGTACTCAAAGGAGTGCATAGGCAAAAAATGGCTCAAAATAACTTGTTTAGTTGAAGGGAGATGAGTCTTCATAACAATTTAAGAAATTATGCAAAACAAAAATGGGGTTTAAGGACCTATGACATCCTACCTCGACCACTGGTGGTAACCCTATGTTAATTAATATGTTAATTAAGAAGGCGGCATCTCGTCACGTTTGGCAGTGGACCTCCACTAGGAGACAACTTCGTTCATATGATTCACTGTCAATGTAAACGGTAATAAACAATAAATTAAAAAGCCCACCATCAGACAACTGGCCATCAAAATTAGCAGAATATATTCGTTCTATAAGGAACGACAGTGCTTCTATTTTTGGTCAGCGATTGTTTCCTATTTTACAATAAAAAATACCACTGTCGAGTTGTATCGTGTCTCATTAAACAGCCATACCGCTTTGGTAGTTTCTGAAAATAAAGGTCTTACATAAATAGAACAATTGGATCTATAATGAATGTGAACTAAGTATTAACAGTATATGATAGATATAATGAATAAATAATATTCTAGGTTACAGTAAATTTGTTAAAACTACAATGCTACTAAGTACTATGAAGAACGTTTATTTGTTTCGTGTCAAGTGTTGTAATATATTAGAACATGTGAAATATTAGCTTATCAGTCAGTGAACGTTGGATGAACTCGGTTGTAGGCACCAAACAATGCTATTGTTTTACATATACAGACAGATATATAAAATTAAAGACAAAACATAAAACCGCTTTTATAAAAATACACACATACAGACACCCAAAACACGTACTCGCACCTACGCACGCACGCACATACACACACACACGTACATGCATATGTATATATATATATATATATATATATATATATATATATACATACACACACATACACACACACGCACGCACCCCCCCATATATATATATATATGATATATATGAAATCCATATTCTTCATATATACATATAGGTTATGCATTGTATATATACACAGGGAGACAGGGAGAGAGTTAGGCAGAGGCTTTGTTCCTATATTAGATTGTATGTATGTATATATTTGTATACGGATAGATAGATAGATAGATAGATAGATAGATAGATAGATAGATAGATAGATATTCAATTATGAATTAGAAACAGCGCTAATGTTGTAAACTTATCGATTGTACATACATAAATGTATGCCTGTATGTATGATTTGCTGGTAGGGAAATCGTACTTTCTTATGCAGCCTTAATCTACTACCAAGTATATTAAGGACTTATAAGACAGTAGTGTGTCTCACCTTTATTAGTAGTGCTATTAATTCACTACTTAATTTTATCTTTAGAGATATTCCATAGAAACGTCGTAACAAATCAGTGTTGGCTCAAATTTCTATGGAATGTATTTAGAGACACCTTTAAAAAGCGAATTAATAGCACTGCTAACACATGTGAGAAAAAGCATTGATTTATAAACTTTTAATATTGTTGGTAGTATGTCATGGGAGTATAACGAAATACGATGGCCCTACAAGTAATTTGTAGGTACGTACAAGTCGCCAGAAATTTGATTAATATGTAAAATTGGTTTACACTACTCTATATGGGGACTGTCTAAGGAATGTCTTTGATGAATGGGTTGGATCTGACGCTGAAGAAAGAAAAAGAACTGAACTATGCATATACACTCCATTACTTATATTTCTATATTCCATCGCATTGCTTACATAGATGTATTTATTTGTGTATGAAACGTTGTAACAAAGCAACTGCTGGCTCTAATTTCTACAGAATATCTGTAGATATAGTGTTAAAATGTATATATATGCATTTTCGTTGATTTCGTCACACTGAAAAAAATTTACTTGTTTTCATAAAATCTTTAAACATATTTTACATATCAAACTTAAATTTCACATTATCATTCACGGGGTCGACTCAATCGATTAAAAATTATTCAACGCCCTCCACCATTATGGCCAGTGTCTCATGACTGAAACAATTAACAGACAATATATAAAATGATAAGACATATGCACACACAGACACAGACACAGACACAAACATAGACACACACACACACACACACACACACGCACGCACACACACACACACACACGCACACACAC
>NC_068984.1:48085378-48088361 GCF_001194135.2 Octopus bimaculoides | reverse complement strand
ATATATATATATATATATATATATATATATATAATACATTAAAAGCCTGTTTGAATCTCACTTGTTTGCTTCCAATGTTACCCAGCCAAACTGGGGCATAATGGGAAAATACTTTACCTTGAAATTTTAATACGAACGGAATAAAACAAGTTTCGCGTAAATCGGACAAGTAGTTTTAAAGATATTAGAGGTTTACAGGTATAGGTACCCAAAACGGTGCATAATGGGAAAATATTCCGAAAATAATCTTCATCATGGAAGGGAAGAAACTCTTATCTTTCTATTAAACAGTGACTTGACAACGAAAAATACGAATTCTTTTACAGTAAATGTGTCTAGTTTGGCTTTTGTAAAACACAATATTTTAATGATTTTGAAATATTTTAAAGTGAATGTGATTTCAAAAATGTAAGCTAATGTACACACTAAGCATTTATATTTTAGACTTCTTTAAGCAGACAATATTTTAAAGCTTTCTTTAAATCATTTTCAAGTGAATACCATTACAAAAAAAAAAAAAAAAAAAAAAAAAAAATGGCATATTTAAAAAGTATTTAAAAGTGAAAATGACTTTAAAAGTACGGTAATTATTCCATGAAATACCCATTTATAACCTCGGTGTGAAATATTTTTTCTTTCATAGGTTTTTCCAATGCAGTAAACGTAACACACCTCCAAAGATTTGGCTGCTATTCCTAGCACGCCCTGCTACCACCTAACAGTTATTTGCGATAAACTATCGGAAGTACCTGCTACGTGGTGGTAGGGCGTGTGAGAAATAGCAGCCAAATATTTCTTTTCTGAGGGAGCCGTTTACGGGTGATTTCTATGTCACACTCGTTGAAAGCATGCAAAATAACCTAGAGAAGAAAAAGACACTCTAGAAACAAAACTCCGTTGCAGGGAAACTTAGAGGCAATAACTAGTGACCGAGACCTTTGGCAATATGCTGTGCTTTTGAAGATCCGTCAAGTCAAGTCAAATCATAGTCATACCTGATGTTATAGTCACATAATTGGCACCCATGCCGGTGGTAGGTAAGGAACACCTTTTGAGCATTGGGCCACACGGAGGCAAAGTGGTCGAGTTCCTTTCAAACGATGAGCTTCACGAAAGCAAAATGACTGAATTCCATCTGAGTGTTGGGCCTCACAGAGTCAATAATCAAGACCTTTGGCATTATGCCCTGCTTGAGAAGAAGACCCATAAGCAAAATCGCAGTCGTGGCCGATACCTGGGTCATGCAAATGGCATCCGTGCCAGTGGAACATAAAAACACCCTTTACACTCTCGGAGTGGTTGGCGTTAGGAAGACATTCAGCCGTAGAATACCATTCGAAATCAGAGTAGATTCTGGTGTCACCTTCTAGTTTACCAGCTCTGGTCAAACCCTCCAACCAATACCAGCACGGAGAGCGGACGTTAAATGATGATGATGATGAGGAGGAGGAGGATGACGACGATAATAATATATGTATACGTATACGGATGAATGTATGTATGCATGTATGTATGTATGTATAGTATGATAAAATATATCACATAAAGAGACAGAGCTCTGTGTGTGTTCGGTTTTTGCAGATGGTAAATATTCAAAAATAGAACACAGATACTTTTGTATGTCTATAATCAGTCTATATGCGCGAGTGGTCCAAAAATATAAAAACAGGGACACATGAAGGGGATGTAAAAAAAAATCAAACTAGGAGAGTGCATTAGGTTGGCGCTCAGAACAATTGGAAGAAGTCTTTACCATTTTGAGAACACGCGCCTTGCGGAAAGAATCAATGAGGAGTGGAAAAGAGAGAGAGAGACAGAGAGAGACAGAGAGAGACAGAGAGAGAACAAAGAAAAAAGAGAGAGAAAAGAACAAATGTGTCCAAATTAGACAGTCACTAGTTGAGCTTGTTTGATGTATTTGAACGTGTACACCCACGTGCATATTGGAATGTATGAATGAAAGGGATGTATTTATGTTGTGCTGAATATTTTCAAAGTTTTCATGAGAGTGCAGCCGTTTAAGATTTCCAAGGCTATATGCGTGTGTGAGTGTGTGTGTACATATGTACGGTCAAGTTATACAAGGTGCATGAATCATAGAGAAAGAGAGCGGGCGAGAGAGAGAGAGAGAGAGAGAGAGAGAGAGAAAGAGAGAGAGACAGAGAGAGAGAGAGAGAGAGGCGGAAAGAGTGCGAATTTGCGAGTGTGTTTGTGTGTGTGTTTGTGTTCGTGTATGAGTGTATGTGAGTGTATTAATATGTGTATGCAGGCGGATGTATTCGCTTATCAACAATGTTTTATTGTTTGCGTATACGTGTTTGCTAGCATCTTGGTATGTTTGTGTGAGTTAGTGATAGAGTCAGAGAGTGGGGGCAGTGACGTAGAGAAATTGGAGAATAAGAAAGAACAACAAATTTGAGGAGGGCACAGAGACAAATACCGGAAATGAAGGAACGTTATACATAATAGATAGCAAAGGGAGAGCTGATAAGGCGAGATAAACTAGAGAAGATTGACTGAAATTAAGAGACAATGATAGAGAGGGAAGGAATGAGAGAGAAAGAGTGACTGGGTGGGAGTGGAAAAGCTGAGGTATACAAACGAAGCGGTAGAGAATCAACAATACGCAAGAAATAGGGAGAGAGATACATACACAATAAGGGATAGATACTCTTGGAAAAGTGTGAGAGATGTATAGATGACGATTGAGAAAGACGCAGGTATGTACTAGAGAAATGGATTTTATGAAAGTGTTTGTGCGTCCGCACGTATATACCATGGTGATATTCAGAGTGAAGAGCCACCATCACCCACAGATCAAGTGGAGGCAAATTCATACGCACATAATATATATATTTATATCTATCTATCTATCTATCTATCTATCCATCTATCTATCTATCTATCTATCTATCTATCTATCTATCTATCTATCTATCTATCTGTCTGTCTGTCTGTCTCCCTCTCTTGTTCTTCATCCTTT
>NC_068984.1:48081156-48085275 GCF_001194135.2 Octopus bimaculoides | reverse complement strand
ATATATATATATATATATATATATATATACACACAGAGATAGGGGGAAGAGTGGTGGGGGGAGAAAGACAGACAGACAGAGCGAGAGAGCGAGAGAAAGTGAGAGAGGGAGGGAGAGAGACAAAGAGAGAGAGATACATATACATGTATAACTACAGTAATATGTTTATTGTATATACATATGTGTACGTGTATGTGTATCCACACACACACACACACAAACAATCATAATGAGAAAGTAATAAACAGAGAAGCAGATAAATAGACATATACGTAGATATGTAACGAGTGTGTATTTGTGGGTGTATGCGCACGCGTATGGGTGTGAAATTGCGTTGTGTAATTGCGCATGTTCTACATCGTAACCTCTCATAACCGGTTATTGTCTGCGAAGACAAGCTGCGTTGTTATCTGCCATTCTATGTACAAGTTAATAGGGAAACATCAGCTTAATTACTTCATCCAATAAATGATTTGTCGATTTTCACACATGCGGTCATATTAATCTACAAACAGACAAACACGCAAAAACAAACTTACAGAGTCACACATACAGACATACACGTAGACACATTCGTGCAATGCACATGCACGCACACAAATATACGAAAATATATCTATATACATATCTATGTATATATATGCATATAAATGTATATATATATATATATATATATACATTTATTATGTTTATAAATATATATGAGCTTTTAAATAAGTTCTCCACCAATAATGGTGCTTTCATACCGATGGGCTTGGTAAAAATTATTAATTGTTAATTGATTTATTAATTGATAAATTGATAATCCTTTACCCTTTTAATTTGTAATAATATAAATATATATATATATATATATATATATATATATATATATATATATATATATATATATATATATATATATATATATATATACATCTGTACATACACATATATGTGTGGTGTGTGTACGTATACATATGTGTGCGCGCGCGTGTCTTTATACATGCATTTATATATATACATATTGCCCACAGAAACACGCATATATGCATACATACGTACATACATGCATACATACATGCATACATACGTACTTTAACATACAGAGACTTGACATAAATGGTTAAAAATACGAATTCAGAAATTCACTATCATATCTGCAGCGATATTTTACCAGAACTGCATTCACATACATACATGCATCTCGCATTCGGTACTAAATGTGGTTATTTTGGGAAGTCCAGCGTGTGGCATTATTAGTTTTTTCTCTAGTAATGCCCATTATATAAATATAAACGAATAATTATATTCTTGGGAATAGAAATTTCCCTTATGAATTTTTTTCACCCACTGGCTTGTTGATAAAATTCTTGTAAAATAGTTTTATCCCCTTTTGAATTTATTAATCAAATATATACACGGAAGATATTCAATGCTGAATTTTTATTCCTATCTCCACACGGGTACCCAAAAGCAACCCGGAAGTATTCCCGCTTCTATGATGAAGATATATACAGATAAACTTCATTCCCTTTACTCTATCGTAGGGTGTTCGTTTTTGGTGAGGTGAGAATTCTGTTTATTTATATATATTTTTGGAACAATACTATGCTGACGAGCGAAATCTAGATTCATTCTAGTAATCGCGAAATCGGTCGATACATAGTTAAGTTATTTAAAAGAAAGTTGGTCGTCTTCTGTTTGGTTGTTTTTCCTCGCATTCGGTACTAAATGTGGGAAGTCCAGCGTGTGGCATTATTATTTTTTCTGTAGTAATGCACATTATATAAATATAAACGAATACATATATACATACATATATACATACATACATATATACATACATACATGCATGCATTCATGCATACATACATACATGCATATATGCATGCATACATACATACATAAACACATTCATGCATGCATACATACATACATACATACATTGACTTGGTGAACAGTTTCCACACATACACATGCATTAAGTTATAAGGACACCCACGCTCGAAAATACAAACACAATCTACCTGCAAATAAATAAAAAACAATGATAGCGTAAATTTCAAATTGTAAAACGAAGGGTAGTTTATTATTATTTCAACATTCGGTGTTTTTTTTGTGTGATTTTTTTTTTTTTTTTTTCACAAATAACACACATTTCGAGCTTAATTTGTTTTTTAGAAGGCATTGTAAATCAAAGAAAGACAGACAGAATTGCTTAAAGAAATACGTGTTGCTTTAGGTTTGCCCATATTGAAAACAGTGAAGTTCGAATGACCAAAATTGGCCTTGAAGATATTAGGTTTTATTTCTACAAGGAAAACAGACTGAACAATCATATACAAACTGTGAACTTAATGGGTTATATACTAGGCAATGTGTAATGATTCCACAACGAATGAGCTCGTGTATATAGCCAGGACGTGTGTTGATGAGTAGGTGTATCGTGTACGCTTATATGTATAATTATTTGCCTGGTGTCTTCAGTGTTATAAGCATGTGTATATACGCGTACATTTATTGACAAAACATGTATGTATTTGTGTATGTATGTGTGTGTGTATGTTTTGTCCGTCGACTACCACGGTCGATAAAGCCCAAAGTTTCATTTTGTTCATTTGTGTACCCTCATGTGGAGTCTGAAGAAAAAGACAGATGTACAATGGCAGTTGCATACTAGACACACAAAACGTTCTGTTGTGTTAGTTCTAGTCTTCATTGCAGCGCACGTTTCTATTTGGCTAGCTCATCTTTCATTTTCGCAGCCTTCTATCTCCTTGCAATTTATTTGCCTTCATTCACGGTCATGATATCCATATCCCATCGTTTTTCATCAATGTCACATTTTCGGATAGACTTTTTCAGTGTGTCCTTATAGCGAAGCTTTGCTCGTACACTTGGTCGATGACCCTCTGTCAGCTCACCGCAGATGGCTGTGGTCCTGCATTCGCTCGAGACGTCCATTGAGCCTGTGTCAGCAGTGCATCTGTGCTTGGAATCTGGTCTTAGTCAAGAACCTTCACAACATTTGAAACTTTGTGTTAATATTTAATAATTAAGGTAGATAGGAGGCAACGCTAGGGAAACTGAGCTAGTAGCTTGACATGCCTAGAGTAGAGAGTCCACAACTCCTATCCACACAGCAATACAATCAAGACTATTGGTTTGTATATTGTGCACTTCGTTTCTGGATTCAAGTGGCTTTCCTTCCACACTCGCTTGTGGAGTTGGGTATAAGAAGCACTTTCCCTAATGATGTGATTGGATATCTCATCGAGGATGTTGGATAAGGTGATACTGCTACGAAGATATGTGAAGGATTCGACATTAAAGGCCATGCTGTTTATCTTTATTTCTGCCATGTTTGCTGTTGAATCATTTCGCGGTGGGAACTATCCTTCAGTCTTCTTCGCGCTAATTGTGAGTCCAAACCGCTTGTTGGCCGGCGAAGAAGTCTGTAAGTCTTTGACGGTCATCATTCGAGTGGGCAACAATTGCAAAGCCCATAAGTATAGAGGAGGTAACGAATAAGTAATCTCGTGACTTTCTTCTCTGCCTCGTTGAGTATTGTAGATAGCTTAAACTGTCTTTTATAGGATCTGAATGCGAGTCTGCGTATATGTGTTTTAGAAAGATATTGGTTGTGGTGAGGGTGCGGATAATGCTTATTCAATGTTTGTCATTGGCAGTCATGATAGTGGTGAGCAATATTGCTCGACTAAAAATTAGTTTCAATCAAGCGCATGCATTTAATCTTAGGGAATTTATTTTAAATATTCAGTGCACAAAAATAGTTTACCGTCAAATCTTAATTAATTATTAAAAACAGCAGCACCCTCTGTGTAAACTGAAACACTACCAACATCCACAACTCTAAAACATTACCCTCGCTATCTCTCTCTCTCTTTCTGTCTCTCTCTCTCTCTCTCTCTCTCTCTCTCTCTCTCTCTCTCTCTCTTTCTCTCTCTCTCAGATAGCTTATTTTCTAGAAGCCTAGTACTTATTCTCTCGGTTTCTGAGGCCAAACCGCTAAGTTATGGGGACATAAACACACCAGCATCAGTTGTCAAACGATGGCGGGGAGACAAATACAGTCACACACAAATATATACATATATACATATATACATACATACA
>NC_068984.1:48076282-48078565 GCF_001194135.2 Octopus bimaculoides | reverse complement strand
ATATATATATATATATATATATATATATATACAGTTTATATATATATTTAAATATATCTATGAAGAAACGATGAATCTTTTCATTACGAAATTTTTCGTTATTTTTTCATTATGAGGTTTTTTCACGCTGACTACTTGATACATTCTTATAAAGAATTTATCCTATATTATATTATGTTATATATATATATAGGTTTATACACATACAGTCAATTCAACGAACAAACAATTCATAAAGCAAATAAAAAGAAAGAGATAAAGGCGAATGTGAGGACGTGTACAAGACTTATATTAGTTTCACGCCTGGTGAAAGGAGTGAGCTGTAACCATTCGAGTATGGTTCTTCATCGGAAAGGAGAAAGGGAAAAGTCCAGAGAAGATGGAAAAAAGAAAATCGCCAACCGTCCTCCTCTGATTATATTTCTTTGTGTGTGTGTGTGTGTATGTCAGTGTTTGTATTCTCTCCCACCTCAACTAAAACTCAAATCTCACAACCTCCTCATCCACTTCTCGCTCCCTCTTTATTTCTTCATTTTGCTTGCTATTAATTGCCCAGCTCATCATATAAATATCTAATAATCAGTTTTCAATGCAAGACTCATAAACCTTCTTCCATTTCTGCGTTGTTCGTATGTATTGTGCAACGTTCCCCATACAGCTGATTTTAAACCAACGATGGGGCTTCTGAAAATGATACATGATAGCTTCATGAAAACTCTGGAAATTTTAAATCGCGTGTCCACTAGTTTGCCTACACGACCATCACAACTTCACTTGGAAATGTATTGGATATCGGAATAGTAATAATTTTGAAGGTTGGTTTTACACCGCTAAATTAAGAATATATGATAATTACTGACATAATACTTTATTTTTTTCTATAGGCGAAGGCCTGAAATTTTAGGGAGTGGCGTTTGTCGATTATATCGACCGCAGTACTCAGCTGGTACTTATTTTATCGATTCGGAATGGAAGAAAAGTGAAGTCAACCTCGACTTAAAATTGAATTCAGAACGTGAAGACGGACGAAAAACCACTATGTATTTCACCCTGTGTGCTAACAATTCTGGCAGCACATTGCCTTGATTACTAATGATGTAATGATATTAGCAGGATAGAGAAATTCTGTCTCAGGAGTTCACATGAAGAATCATGCAGTAAAATATAAAAGCAAACTGGGCAGATATTTCTATTGCTACTTCATGAAATCGTATTGTTCTATGAGATCAAAATAATATATTTGAAATGCTTGACTCTCAAACTGATGGGGATATTTCATAACATAGAAATTATGCTTGCTACGTTAAGTAACAACAGCACAAAATCGTTCCTTTTCCACACAGGAAACAAGTGATAAAGACATATAAAAGGAATGCAATTGAGAAAAATTTCACAGAAATATAATCAGACGAAGTTTGCATTTCAATAATGAAAAACTTTTGCAATGAAATTTTGATGAATATATTGGCACCGAATACAATTTTCAAACGCAGAATATATGAAATTGTGGCTAGTTCTATAGATTAACTTTTGATGAACTGAATCCCAGATGTTCTGTTGTAAAGGCTTAATTTCATTTACATCTCTTACTTCCTTATTTAGTTACAAGATCGGATATAAATATTGATGAAATAACTCCACCCCATAACTTCCTCTCTATGTTTGTCTCTCCTACTCTTGTCCACTCGCTGCTTGTGTTTGTGTGTGTGTTTCCCCTCTCGCTCTCTCTGTATTTATGCATCTATTTCTATATCTTTATATATACATATGTATACACACACACACACACACACTAAATTATTACTTAGAAAGAGACATATTCCAAGGAAGATAATACTCCTCATCAAAGCCATAATGCATTTGAACACTAAAGGTATATATAAACCCTTATAACTATGCGAACATATAACATATACAAACATATATATACATATAATAGTGTAATTCCGTGCCCAAATCAAAGTTAGATGATTTGTTTGTATGTATTTATGCAATTTTTCATCCGACTTTGACTTGGGCACGGAATTACATTATAATATGTGTATACATGTTTTTATGTTATTTGTTCGCATATTTATAAGGGCTTATATATAACCTCTGTGTTTAGATATATGTTGGCTTTGATGATGAGTATTATCTACCTTGAAATTTATCTCTTTCTAATTAATATTTTAGTACAATCCCTCAATAAATTGAGCCTTACTGTGTTGCTTCTTGAAAAGTATTCATCTCTTTGATTTTTCATTACCTATATATATTCATATATATATATATATATATATA
>NC_068984.1:48069819-48074819 GCF_001194135.2 Octopus bimaculoides | reverse complement strand
ATTCAGTTATGATATGAATGTATTATAAACTTTATTTCTGTTTTCAATAAAACACATATAAAATGACAATTTATTAAGGCATTAATAACAATCTACCGCATTTTAACGGTTACATGATACTATTTCGATATCGTGAGAAACTATACCGATTATGTAACATATTCAAAGATTATCCGACAACAATTCACTTATACGAGTAAACTAGACTAGATTTCTAGAAAATGAGTAAATCAAATAAAACAGAAGGAAATATTACATTATGTTACAAACTGAAGAAATAACCTAATATTGACTTGGACTTCTAGAAAATATTATAAGTACCACAATATACATAGCATTACGCTACTTCACACATTTTCGTGACATTGCATTGTACTGTTAGTGACATAACGCTATAATTTGAGCCGATCATGTTACAAAATCTTTTCAAATTTCTTTTCAAAACTCTTCAGTTATATTGTAACTGAAATGAGTCAAAAAAGCTTGAATGTTAGAAGATTCATACGCAGTAATAAATAACATATTTCTGCCCAAAATTGGTCTATTACATGAATTGAGACAAAATTTCCAGTCTGAAAATACTTTTCTTTCTTTCTTTCTGACAGAGAAATACTAAAAGAAATGTCATGGACACTGATTTTTCTGTTAAGAAAGCGTCACACCATAGATTTTATAATGTGGCAAAAGTCTAGATTATTGGATATTGTACAGTTGAAATTCACTTGTAAATCTTTACAGGTCTAAGAATATATGCCTCACAAACCTGAGTTCAACTGGAATACTACTTCATAAAGTGTACGATTACTTCTCAATAAAAAAAAAATGTTCAAGATATTTAGAGAAATGTATATACAATTATTTTCCCTTTGTATATTCTTACGTAGAATGATTTAGTGCGAAATATAATCTTTGTATACTTGAAGAATTTAATTGGCAACGGAAAGACGCCAAACCAAAGTGAAGAAGTGCTTACAATGATTTCTCTGGTGGATAGAGAATCACATCAAAAATTTTGGGAAATTGGGACAATTAATTTAATCAACCACTAAAAATCCGAAAACATTGCATTCTAATTTAGGTAGGTAACGTTTTGGCAGAAGGTTAGCAAATTTATGTGAGGAGATAAGGTGATTATACCGATTCCAATGTTCAACTGCTTTTTATTTTATCGACCTCGATATGATGAAAGGCAAAGTAAACTTCGGCAGAATTTTGAACTAAGAAATTTAAAGAGCCGGAAGAAATTACATGAAGCATTTTGGCCGACGCACTAGCAAATATACTAGCTCACCGCTGCTCAGGTATTTCATGTGCGCTTCACTTTTCGAATTCCACACTATTTAAATTTATGCAACAAGAATGTGCTTCAGCTTGAAATATGTAATATTCTCGGTCCTCCCCTCTATCTTCCTTTCCCTCATTCAGAATTTCCATGACTTTATAACACGTTTTTCTTCTTTTCCCACCCAATTCTCCCTTTTTCCAATTATTTCGTTCTTTCACTTTATAACACTTTCTAATTCCCTGTAACTCTTTCTAATTCTCTCGCCATCTCTCTTTCTCACACAATCTCTCTCACTGTCTCAGTTTTTGTCTCTCTCTCTCTCTCTCACTCACTTTTTCTCCCAGTATCAGACAGTGGAGCGCTATTCTTTATTGCTTGTCTCTTAATCCATTCATCATTATTTGATTAGTAGATAGAAATATTAATAGACACATTAGAACATCGGTGTGTGGACACAACGATACAGATACACACAAATGGAACAACAAAAATATGTGTAACAGCGTGTATGTAGGTATAAGTGTCGGTTCGTGCCAAAAGAGGATGCGGCGAAACGCAATCTACACCACGTTTCATTTACCTAAGCCCGTTTCTTTTCTCTAAGATAAGTGGTAATTTTAGAAAATTATATGTATGCGTGTGTGCATATATATATATATATATATATATATATATTAAAATATATTATATATATACACATATATATATATATATATATATAAAATACATACGTACAAAATACATACATACACACACAGATGTGACACTTCCTTTCAAAGAATGTTTTTTAAAACTAAATTTGCCCCTGCCAACCACTTCCCACTTTTAGCTCATGGTAACATTGGTTTAGGTGCATTTTCTAGTGATTTACAAAGATATAGTTTAAAGGAATATACATAAAAATAAGAATTCATAAGCCCGTTTGTGTACAAGTGTAAATACACATACACACTCACATACATACATATACATATACACATATATACATATTATATATATATGTATGTATATATTATATATTACCTATACACTAGAAGAATATGAGAAATTTTAATTTTCTGGCATATCTATATATTATCTGCAACAGGAGAAGCTTGCTTACTTAAATTAAACAAGTGTTGCTTCGTCGAAGCCCCTTCCTGCACAGACATCCACATACTCCTGCAAATGTATGTATGTATGTATGTATGTAAGCATAAACACTCAAATTGCTGTCTGAGAGAAGAGTAAGCCCACTGGGAATGAAAAACACCTGAGCAGGATATCTTTCAATTTGCTCGTGTCTGTACTACTTGCTATTGCCAGTGAGTCATCGCGATGTTGTGCATACCGCTCTTGCCTTTAAGCACTTACATTGGCGTTGCTGCACTTAGCGCTTGCTGACCATCGTCATGCTCGTCATGCTTGTCATTATATATACATATGTGTTTGTTTGTGACTCTCTGTATGCGCGCGCGCTGTGTACGCATGTGTACGTGTGTGCATATATGTATGCATATGTGTGTATGTGTATCATACTCATCACATATATAAATGCATGCACAAAACATATATACACTCAGTGAGAAAAGTACATATGTTCATTCTATATCATACCGCACATTAAACCACATCCCTTCCTCATGATGCATTATAATTTAAGTATCTCACCTAAGCAGTCAATTTTAGTAAAGATCATTTTTTTATCATTATTAGACGCTGTGTCACATTATCTCTTCTACCATATATTGTTGGATTTGTTTTTTTACTTCATTGCATTATCTTGCTCCTATCATGTAACAACTTACTGCCATTACCACATGATCTATCATCTTCACATTTATTGGTTGACTTACTTTCCTGTATAATTAAAGCCACCTGGAAGTAAGGGTATTACAGAAATTGTAAATACCACCTGGTTAATTATGTTGCTACTTGCCCTGCTTCACCGTATTATTCAAGCTTATATTTGGTATTATTATATCTAATAATAATATTGATGGATTTTAAACTATTCGATCACACACAATTAGAGAGAGTAAAGAAATTGGTTCAAATGGACTCAATTCTTAACAGAACATTTATAATGTGCGACCATGTAGGAGAAAATGCTAAATTAAGTGGGGCAAGTTTTGAATTCAGAATGAAGAGAGACATAATTATATACCCTAACATTGTTCGTGCGCTACTTTTACTATTCTTCTAACAACTATTCAACAGCAAACATCAGCAGCAAAAACAACAATAAAAATATTAATGAAAAAAACAAACAAACGCAGTGACTAGAATCCAACTGCAGTGAAAAATTGGATTAGTTAAGGACAAAAGAAAAGAAAATGATTTAATTTTTTTTTTTTTACGAATTAAAATAGGAGAATGCAAGCAAAAACAATCTGCTACAATCAACGCGTAGGAAGTAAACCAATGTGGAATACAGCAATAGCTCAAAAGTTTTAGACTAAAATCCACTACTAATGTCTGATTCAGTTGCTTATGACCATTGTCTAACCGCAATAAATTATAAATTTTATAATGTATAAAGATGCTAACGTGAACCGCAAATAAAGAAATCGATACAATGAGACAACTGGTTTCACACATTTCTGTTTGTCCAATCCATGCCAGGGTAATAATATTCGTTTCCAATTTTGGTACAAGGCAAGTAATTAAGGAGCTAATGGGAATACTCGATTACATCGACTCCAGTGCTCAACGGATACTTATTTTATCAATCTCGAGAGGATGACTGGCGAAGTCAACCTCGACTGTATTTGAACTTAATGAAAGGACGGACGAAATGTTGCATAGCATATTACCCGGTGTGCTAACGATTCTGTCAGCTCGCCTACTTTGCCAGGGTAATAATATTAAGAGATTATTGATTCCGCGATATGAAGACTGATGTGCTGCATACACATGAACCTACCTACAATGATTTGATCGCAGTTATCTGAGGCATAACAAGAGAGCTTCTCAAGAAATAATTAACAAGGACAGGAGACGAAACGTTTTAACTCTGATGGACATCTTAATCTCAGTTCATTAAAAAAATCGCTCTGAGTGTGGTTGAGATAAATTTGTGGGACTAACAGTTCTGCATCAGATCCTTTGCTTTCCAAGGAGACGTCTACTCTATTTACTAAATCAACAGAAATCACAGGTCGCTGGATTGAACACTACTCTTAACTCCTGAACCATAACTCAGTTGGGGATGAAACAGTTATTGATACTATGAAAAGACCTATGATTGGCTCCTTAAAACCCACGCCCTCAATAGATGAGGTAATGGCAGAAATAAGTAAATTGAATCTTGGTAGGGCACCTGGAAGGAATGGAATTTGTGCTGGTCTTGCAATTTGATGATGATTAAATCATACGGTCCCATCATGAACTTATTAGTGTAGTGAGGAGAGATGGTGCAACGCCTAAGGAGTGATGGATGCAATTATTCTTCCTCTCTGCAACTGAT
Organism: Octopus bimaculoides; assembly: GCF_001194135.2. Classification (NCBI taxonomy): domain Eukaryota; kingdom Metazoa; phylum Mollusca; class Cephalopoda; order Octopoda; family Octopodidae; genus Octopus; species Octopus bimaculoides. The sequence continues at coordinate 48,070,086 of NC_068984.1, read as the reverse complement.
TCGCTTTACGCCGAAACCATGGCAGTGTGAAAATAATTTCAATACGGGGAAAATAATACACGGAAAAAAATAATTCCCGAAAAAATAAATTGCTAAGATACCATTGACTCTGTTATTATTTACTATAACAATTTTATAATGATAATAGCAGAATCAATATAGGCGATTCCAGGCTCCTCAAAAAGCATGAAATTACTGAAGGGTTAACATTAATCAAAGGACATGTCTACCTGCTGGAAATAGCAGTCTATATATATATATATATAT
>NC_068984.1:48067562-48069511 GCF_001194135.2 Octopus bimaculoides | reverse complement strand
ATATATATATATATATATATATATACATATACATATTAAAAATGGAGACAGCCGTTTTATGAGATTACCTAATGTTTCCCATCCATAAAGATTTTTCTTTATGGCATATCTTCAGATCCCAAAAACCTGCTGGCCCACGATCTTTTAAAAATACGGAGGGGAAAATGTCTCATTACTCAAAGGTAAGAATTCGAAATTATCTCCCTTTGTTATTGTCTATTAACTTCTGGCTGTGTCAGAAGTCGATAGCCTATAACAGATAGGGTAGATATCCCAGCTAAAAGAAACGCCATCATTGCCATAATAGATCATAAACCGAACTTTGCCTTAAACCCTAACTGAGATCGGTCTGGTGAGCAAGCACATATTACGAGATATCAATAACATAAAGAGGGCCACCCATCTTCCCTTGTGTCGCAACACCAACGAAGTGATCGCATGGTTTTTACACCAACAAGAGGGGAGGCAGAGCAAGTTTCACCCACTTTCATAAAGTCGACTTTTACCCGTCTATATCAAAAGAACTACTGGCCAAAGCACTTCTTTTCGCTAGGAGCTTCACTAACATTAGCGACAGAGATACAGAAGTTATTATGCATGCCAAAATGACTGTTGTTCAACAAAGGTTCGGAATGGGACAATCATTCTTACCCCACGTGCTCCTTTGACGTAGTGATGGGTGCCTACGACAGCACTGACGTATGCGAACTCATCAGGTTGTATATTTGTATATCCTCGATACCCTTAGGAAAAAGTTCCCCTTCGTCCTCTTTGGCCTCTACAGATATCACACCGTGGCCATCTCTAGGGTGTGGGGGCAAATGGGCACACATCAGACAGATTTAGAAAAGATCTAATCCGCACACCTGCCTGCATGAGATTGAAGATCACCATAGAGACCAACCGCATTACCTTGGACTTCTTAGACATCACGCTCAACTTGGACTCCGGTACATACACGCCCTACCGCAAACCAAACGAGAGGTTAACGTACATCAACACAGCCTCCTGCTACCCACCCACCGTGTTCAAGAACCTGGTAAAGGGTGTTAGTAAGAGTATCACGAATCTTTCTTCCAACCAAAAGAATTTCGGCGTAGCAGCCTCATAGTATAACAAGGCCCAAACTGCTTGCGGATTTAGGGGCCGCATCTCCTACATGCCGGAACCCAACAGCCGCAGAAGGAAGCGCCGTAGAAATACCATTTCGTTTGCTCCCCCTTCTCTCTTAACATAAAAACGCCCAAGGGTAGAATATTCCTTAAATTAATAGATAAGTATTTCACTAGCTCCCATAGTTACGGGCGCATTTTCAGCAGGCACAACGTTAGAGTCTCATTTAGCTGTGCCCCCAATATTAAGAGCATCCTAGTTAGCAACCCTAATCCACAGGAAGCGGCAAGATGTTCATGTAGGGATTGCAACAGATGCTCGATGGGAGGCCACTGCGAACCCAAAGGTGTCGTCTATGAAGCCTAAGTACTAGAAGACCCTGGCAATACCAGGGGTAGAAGCAGTAGCAGCCGTAGACACGAGAACAGAACCAGTAACACCGCCACCATTACCACAGTTGACAACATTAGCAGCAATGGCAATAACAGCACCAGCGACAGCATTGGCAGTTCCCCCGAGTGCATCGACAATAGCAACATCGCTATCGGCACCAGCATTACCAACAACTTCCCTATCGTCCACAGTAGCAAACCTGACAACCCTTATAACAGCTTTAACGGCAATAACAGTAGCAGCAGCGACAGCGGCCCTAGCAGAAATACCAGTGGAACCACAGTTAATGTCACGACGACCACAATAAGAGCAACAGTGCCTTCACCATAACCGGCAGTGGCAATACCGTTACTAATGGCATCACCACCTTCAGTGACGCAGCCCCAGCCCTAACAACAACAATGCCTGCGGCGGCGGCGGCGGTGGAGGCGGCGGCGGCAGCG
>NC_068984.1:48055792-48067352 GCF_001194135.2 Octopus bimaculoides | reverse complement strand
GGAGGCGGTGGCGGAGGCGGCAGCAACAACAATAACACCATGAGGTGCAGCACCGACAACACACTCTCAAACCACAGGTCCTTCTTCAGAAATCCGGAAAGGAGATACGTAACATCACTGGCCAGCAACATCTGGCAACTAGAAGACGATAGGGTTCCATACTCGATCTCATGTAGAATTCTCGAGAACCCAGGCCTTTACATCAAAGGGAGGAAGCGTTGGAAGTTATGCATAGCTGAACGCGCGAGAATCCTAAAAGACTCGCTTGAACAGGGAACATCTTTAACTCCAGAACGGAGATTTTTCGGTCTATGATTACATTTAAGGAGGTTCCTGTTATCCGGAAGCCGATAGCCGATAACAAAGGGAGATATTCTTCGATTCTTACCTTCAAGGACTGAGGCATTCCCCACTCCATATTTCATGGTCAACGGGTTTTTTGGATCTGACGATACGCCATAAGACTAAAACGTTTGTGGACGGGAAATCTAAGCGAATCCCATAAACCGGCCTTCTCCATTTTTAATATATACTACTCTATATCTTAGAGCGTGTTTCTTCTTTCTGATTTATGTTTATTGCAAACACAAAAAAAGAAAAATATACATTAAATAGCTAAAGGATTAAAATTAATCAAAGGACATACTAAGTATGCCTACCTGCTTGAAATAACAGTAAAATTTCTTATTTAAATCGCCAAAATACACTGGTAGTAATAACTACAAAAATCAACCGTCCATATATACGAGTGAGTAGACAAACGGAAGAAGGGCTCTCAACACATTTATTGGGACTTACATGTATAGATCAAAACAATTTCATTCAGATTCCTTGGTCTTCACGGATATATAAATGTACATCTAAGCCCAAATACACACTCGTATGCGTACGGATGCATACACACAGAATTACGGACATATACATGTACATATATACATATATACTCCCGCATCTATCACACTTCCCGCTTTCCCCAATCACACGACCGATTTCTTGTCCACAACGCGGTCGATTTCCTGTCTTCCATGCACTATTTGCCAGCTAATTGTTACCGCTAAAATACCAGCACCAAACCGCCATATCGCAGGCTAATGTCAAGTAGTAAACATTGATTCTCTTCAATCGAACTCTCACTAAGATCCCAATTGTCGAAGACTAGCCACACGCTTGAAACTCGGGGTCCTAAGGAGCCTAAATCAAACTGTTCTGATCTCTCTCTCTCTCTCTCTCTCTCTCTCTCTCTCTCTCTCTCTGTATATATATATATATATATATATATATATATATATATATATATAGGCATAGGAGTGACTGTGTGGTAAGTAGATTGCTTAATAACAACATGGTGGCACCTTGGGAAAATGTCTTCTGCTATAGCCTCGGGCCGAGCAAAGCCTTATGAGTGGAATTGGTAGAGGGAAAGCGAAAGCAGCCCATCGTGTATATATATATATATATAAGTGTGTGTGTGTGTATGCTTGTGCGTCTGTGTTTGTCTCCTACCATCGCTTGACACTCAATGTTGGTATGTTTACGTCCCCGTAGCTTAGCGGTTCTGCAAAAGATATCAATAGACTAAGTACTATGCTTACAAATAATAAGTTCTGGGGTTGATTTGTTCGACTAAAGGCGGTGCTCCAATCATGGCTGCAGTCAAATTACTGAAACAAATAAAAGAATAAAATAATAAAAGAACATACATACACACACAAACATACATTCGAAACGCGGAATAGATGAAACAGGGACAACTGACGAAGGGGTATACTCTTTATGTTGCCTGTCTCGTTTCTTTGCTTGTTTTTTTTTTTGTTTTTTTTCGTTATTCGAAAAAAAGTTCATTTCCTATGTTTTCGTTCTTATGTTTACGTTTCTCATTGTGTTTAACGTTTTCTTTTTTCTTGATGTCCTGTACCCATATATGCATGTATATATACATATATATGTAGGTATGTACATATATGTATGGATATATGCATATACTTATATATTATTTATATCATTATATGATCGAACGCCACGCATCCTTTTCCAAGTAAGTTTTATCTTAATAATTTCGATGCGCACTCTTCTACTATCTTTTCTGTCTCTGTCTCTGTCTCTCTCTGTCTCTCTTTCTCTTTCTCTCTCTCTCTCTCTCTCTCTCTCTCTCTCTCTCTCTTGTTCTTCATCTTTTCAGTTTTTCTCTCCCACCCTTTCCCTATTCTGCTCTCCCTTTCACCGTTCCCTCTCTCTTTCTCTCTCTTTCTCTCTCTCACTCTCCCTCCTTGACTCTCTCGTTGCTGACACGGGACGAAAGGGAATCTATGTTTTTGTCTACTTCCTTCCTAAAGAAAAGACGTGGCTCGCCTGTTTCTTTTCATGGCTCGTCTACCGAGCGTCCATAATAATGTTTCTATCGTCTTGGCTCAACAGCCCTCACCGTTTGTTTTTACTGTCTTGTTCTCACTGTTCTGTTCTTGTTAACACTTGCACCCAACGCAAAAAATCCCAAATTTTATTCAATTTGCTTTGCAGGAAGGACTGTTTCGACGAAGTCGCGTATTGTTCTTGCCTTCGGAACGCGGAGTAGATGAAACAGGGACAACTGACGAAGGGGTATATTCTTTATGTTGCATGTCTCGTTTCTCTGTTTTTCTTCGTTGTTCGAAGAAAAGTTCGCTTTCTATGTCTTCGTTTCTCATTGTGTTTAACGTTTTTTGATGCCCTGTACCCATATATGCATGTATATATACATATATATATATAGGTATGTACATATATGTATGGATATATGCTTATATTTATATATTATTATTATTAGTATTATCATTATTATTATTATTATATATGCATATATATATATATATATATATATATATATATATATATATATATATATATATATATATATATATATATATATATCCGTGTATGTATGTATTTATGTGTGGAAAGTATATGTATCTGTACAAGTATGATAAGAGTGTTTGTGTATGTATAAGAGTGTTTGCTTGCATGTGTGTGTGTTTGTGAAAAGTCATTTTTTTATACGTTTGAGTGCATTCGGACGTGAGACGACCGTAGCTGCGTTTGAAATCACGGGACTCCCAGGGTAAGTTTTTCTTCCTTAGATGGGTGACTGAAAACAAATCTTGGGTTTTGAATGACGTCACTTGATCGTAAGACGCATACGTTTCTGCATCGTTTCTTTTCGCCAGCTGCGAGAACCAAGTCGATCATTCACAGCCCTATGTGAACGAATTTTTGTCTCGTTATAATATCACACGTTACGTTTGCCGTTGTGTATAAAGCTTGGTCACGCTAGGATTAAATATATAATGTTGCAAGTAAGAGTATTTAAAATATATATGCATGTAGAATTATATTTTTCACTTTTGAGTGTACGTGGACGCATTTGCACATAGGTTTCAATTGGATCTAAGTTTGAATTACTTTCGAAAGGCGGACCACGAGCATTGATTGATATGCTCTGGTCTGAAACTGATTAAGGAATCCACTTACCCAAGACGATAAAATTAAACGAATTACGTTTCATTGCTGGTAAAGTGATGGGTTATTTCTTTCCAGGGTAACATATTCGGCACAAATTGTATATTGGATGGGCTAAAATATATTCAACAGTTCAGAAGTAATCTTGTTAAATATCAATTACTAATAGAAAGATTTTTTTTGCCTGGTGTTTAATTTCGCACTTTCGTAAACCAATGACAATATAGGCAGTGTAATAAATAGCAGAAATAGCGTAACATTTCTTAATCATTAGAGTTTACCGAATGGATGTTAAGATTAATAAATTTGAGAATATTGAACATTTACGGAAGAGTTTATTTTCAATTTTGAAAAACTAAACAAAGTAGTATTGATTTCAATGATATTTATGTATTTACAACTTATGAAGAAGCGCCGCCCCATGTAGCTGACATGTTTTTCACTATCTATACTGTAATACCTCTGTCTTATTAATCTCTTTTACTCTCATTACCCAAATTGTTCTTCCCACTCCACTCAACATCAAACATTATACAATCTTGTTTTTACTTTTGTTTTTCTCAGTAGCAACCAGCTCGCAACTACTTATGAGGAACATTAACAACGTAGATTTAAACGATCTCATATGAACTGCGCTAACAACGTAGATTGAAACTGTTTCATACGAGCTGCGCTAGTCAATAAAGAACAAAAGGCTATCGTATTTGTAAAGAGTAAATTATTATTATTGTACTTGTACACCTCTGAAAGTTAAGTAATATCAGTAAATAAAAATAAATTTCAAATTGCTAGTAATTCTTCATATTTCGCTGGATTACTACTGAAATGTTATTCATCCTTGTAACAGCCTTTCAACCACAGCTGGAAACCACAAGAATAGGACAATGCCTCATTCACTACGTCAATGCACGTAACAAATTCGCTTACTGACGCAAACGTGCTTTGTAGTTTCGCTTCTACATAGATTTATTTTCCGGAAAATTTCTGTCACTCCACGAATCCCTTACATCTAATTATATTTCCTTAAGAATCACTAGACTCGTGATGCTTAGTTTATATGATAAAGAGACATCTCTCATAATGAGAAGGTGGTTGTGTATCGCAGATAACATTGATCACCTGAAAAGTAAATACGACGCTGTCAAACAATGAATCGGTGAAGTCACTAATTCTACAGTGCTATCGCTGCTTATAGCAGGAGGCTATATTACCCTAAGACTGATTAAGAGATTAATTGAGTCGACTGTTGAAAGTTAAAGATCGTGTCTCATGGATACAACACAGCGTAGGTGAGAGGTAACGAACTGCTGGCTTGATTTGCTCCTCTTTGCTCTCCACCTATTTATATACGACGTACTTAACCAGTACACAGTTAGCTGCATAGCAAACACAGTTAATTACCCAACACACAACTAGCTACCTAAAATAACCATTCTGCTTCTATACTGTATTCCTTGGAGCTAAAAGATATTAAAGATCTATTATTAACTATGAGGTTTGTTAATTTAATCAATATACCACAGTGGAGGGCAATGTCATTTACGTTCAGAGATTAATTTGCAGATACGCTTTTATTTTATTTCTTCAAAATCAAAAATGATATTTCTGTAAGTTATTATGCATTAATATTTAATGAAAACGAAATGAATCCTAACGGATTTCATCTCTTAATCTAACGTGTCAAGAGAATGTAAGCCTGAGGTATACCATCTTTTTCTATCTCGCTGTTAACCAAAAATATGGAAATCACAAGACGCCAGCACAGCTGTGTGGTAGTAATTTTGCATCCTCAAAAACATGGTTTCGTGTTCACTCCCATTGGATGTCACCCTGGGTATGTCTCTTCCAATATGACCACGGGCGGACCAGGGCCTTGTGAGTGGATTGGGGGGAACGGAAACTGAAAGAAGTCTGGTACGAATGTGCGTGTGAGTGTGTATATGTATGTGTGTGCATATGTATGTATGCATATATGTGTGTGTGTGTGTGTGTATGTATACATGTATGCACGTATAGATATGTATTAGTGTGTGTGTGTGTGTATGTGTGTGTGTGTGTGTGTGTGTGTGTGTGTGTGTGTGTGTGTGTGTGTGTGTGTGTGTGTGTGTGTGTGTGTGTGTTTCTCTCTGTGTTTGTTCCCAACACCGCATGACGAAATGTGTTGGTGTGTTTATGTCCTTGTAAGCCACTGGTTCCGCCGAGGAGACCGATAGAATTTACACCAAGCTTTGAAAATATAAGTTCTGAGGTCGATTCCTTCGATAGAATTCTTCATGGAAATTCTCTAGTATCGTCACAGTCTAGTGACTAAAATGTAAAAGACAAATGATAAGTTATTGACTAGTGCCAGTTCAGTGCTCATAAAGGATACTTATGATCAAAGGAATGACTTATACTTTCATCCTGTCATCTTCAATACTTATCTAAATCTATATCATTAAAGTAGCGACAAATTTTCTTTAGGAATAAATAGATGGCGTTTTGGTTGCTATTTCGATTACAAGTTCCATGTTACAAGTAACTACACAAAAAGAGGACATGTACAACAGATTGAAATTTTACTGCCAAAAAGACCAGCTTGCTATTAAGTTTTAACACAACACTGAGTTTCTCGAACCGAATATCATAATAACCGAAAATCATGATAATATTAGTTTCAAATTTTGGCACAAAACTTTATCGGAGAATGAGATAAGTCCATTACATCCACTCCAGTGTTTAACTGGTACATAATTTATCGTTTCTAAGATGATCAAAGTAAAGTCGACTTCGGAATTAAGAACGTAAATACGGACGAAATGTTCAAGGCATTTCGTCCGGGATGCTAATGGTTCTGCTAGCTCAGCGCCTTGCATCAGCACTAAGGATGATAATAAAAATAATAATAATAATAATAATAATAATAATAATAATAATAATAATAATAATAATAATAATAATAATAATAATCCTTTGTATTATAGCAAAGGCCTGAAATGTGTGGGAGGTGGACGTCGATGACATCGTTCTCAGTACTCAATTAGTATTTATTTTATCGACACTGCAAGGATAAAACGCATATTCAACCCCGGCGACAATTGAGAAATGGATGAAAATTTGGAAAAAAAAATAAAATAAAAATAATAATAATAATAATAATAATAATAATAATAATAATAATAATAATAATAATAAAAGACGAGACATAACGATTATAGATAGAAGAAAAATGAACTTGCTTACTTGTCGACCGATCATACCCGTTTGATTGCAGGATCGTAAAGAAAGGGGAAGAAAAAACATGAAATCTCTTAAAATTTGAAATAGGAAGAATTTGGAACTTGCTAACAGTAAAGTTTGTGCCTTTAATAATTGGTGCGTTGCGAAAAATAAGCAAAGATGTAGACAAATGGCTGAAGGAGATTGAAATAGAATGCTCGGTAGAGCTCCTAGAGAAAGTTAGTCTCGTACGACAGCAAGGATTATCAGGAGGGTTCTAAACACTTGAAAGACTGCTAAAAACCCTTAGGTATCTAAGATTACAGGTAGTAACCCGCTACCCACATAATTCCTACCAAGAATAAAGCCGAAACTGAGCCAAACAATAATAATAATAATAATAATGATGGTGGTTTAAAATTTTGACACAAAGACAGTAATTTTGGGGAGTCGATTGCATCGACCCCCAATCTTTCATTGCTACTTATTTTATCGAACCCGAAAAGGATGAAGGGCAAGTCGACCTCAGCGAAATTTGAACTCGGAAGGGAGCCACAGGCATTACGATAATGATAATAATAATGGTTTCAAATTTTGCCACTAGGGCAGCTATTTCGAGGGAAGGCATGTGTCGATTACATTGATCCCAGTATTTGACTGGTACTTAATTTATCGACAACGAATGGAGGAAAAGCAAAATCAACCTCGATAGAATTTGAATTCAGAATGAAGCAGCAGACGAAATACTGCTAAACAATTTGCCCGGCGCGCTAACGCTTCTGACAGTTCGCTGACTTAACAATAATAATAATAATAATAATAATAATAATAATAATAATAATAATAATAATAATAATAATAATAATAAGCAACCATACTCTGGGATATACCAATACACACAGATAGAGAAATTAAGGCAAATAGACCAGATATAGTTGTCAAAGATCATGACGAAAAAAAATGCTTTCTAATTGATGTATCAATACCAGCAGATGACAACGTTTCCCTAAAAGAAATGGAAAAACTTTCAAAATACAAAGACCTGGAAATAGAGGTAACTCGAATGTGGAATCTAAAAACAGAAACAACTCCTATCATAGTAGATGCCTTAGGTATAATAAAAAAATATTCAGACAAATACATAACAAAAACACCAGGACTTACAAATATATACAACATACAGAAAATTGCACTACTGGGCACTGCACACATCCTACACAAAACACTTCAATACAGTAACCATAAGAGTATCACAGCAAACCACAGCACATACCCAAGGCGCACAGAGCTGCGCTCAGTAGTGAAGTGAAAGCACGTTATAAAAATAAAACTACTGAACAATAATAATAATAATAATAATGTTTTCTTTATTAACAACGAAAGGTCACAAACAACAGTACGCTCAGTAAAGAACAATACAATCAATACAATGTGGGATTACATAATTTCAAGCGTGTAAACAGCAAGAAAACAAAAAAAAAAGCAAGATAACAATATAGATTGTGGTACGAAAAATTCCCCAGAAGCGGGGGATTTCTAAGGACTGTTCGTGCAAACTCCACAAGACCACGGTCGCTTACACTACAGGGACAAGTACCCTCTCCGCATCGTCTTTTAATCTACAAGCACATGTTAAGAGTAGACACGTTTACTCTGTTCATTCTTGCTGCACTCACCCACCTTGCAATAAAATTTCTAGGAGGTAGCCGAATATGATATCTCGTGTTTCTGCGGCTGTTATAGGTCTTTAATAACGCTGCGCTTCCATTGCTGCGAGTCATGTGGCGGGCTTTCTGGGTAGGAATTGAAAACCATCCTTCGTTCCGGACTGCCGTTCGTCCCAAACAGTTCAGCGGAGTGCTGCTGAAACGCCGCACCCACCTCTTCGTGCTCGAGTACCATGTGCCTATTTCGGTCCACCACTGATCAAATTGTAGTTTTGTTGTCATGTAGCACCCCTGCCAAGCGGGCACATCAAGCGGTTTTTGATCTCTTGTTTCTTAAAGCATGGTCACACCTTGAAATATTTAGTATCATCTAGACAATTGATTGACAATCGTTACCACGACAGATAAAAATGCTTAGCGGCACGTTCTACGTCTTTACGTCCTGAGTTCAAATGCCACCGAGGTTGACTTTGCTTTTCATCCTTTCAGGGACGACAACATAAATACCAATTGAACAATGGGGTCAGTATGTAATCGAATTAGCCCCGTCCTTAAATTACTGGAGTTACGCAAACATTTTAAATCAATATTTATTTTCATCTCTGCTGCAAGCTGGCAGAATCGTTACTGCGCTGGGCAAAATATTTAGCAGCATTTCGTCCGAAGTCGACTTTACCTTTCGTCCTTTCGAAGAGGATAACATAAATGCCAGTCGAAGACTGGGATATAGTTGACTTACCTCCCCCCCCCCCCACCGCCCACGAAATTACTGACATTATGCCAAAATTTAAAACAAGTATTTAATTTTTGTACGTTCAAATCCCGTTTCGTCAATTGCGCCTTTCTTCAATCTAACCACGACAGAATAATTACCAGTGTAGTATTGCGATAGGTGTAATTGACAGTACTTTTCTCCTCAAAATATATGACTTGGGAATGTTAGAAATTCTTACTCTCAGTACGAACCTATATCTTACAGGACTGTCTCGTCCTTGTTACAAGTGTTTTTTGTTTTTTTACTTGCCTTTCTTTTTTACGTTAGAGAGTGTTGAGTGACAGTTATTTTCCTTTTGAAGCTTAGCAGCTCTCGTGTTAAAAGCTCAAGTGGTAAATTAAAACGTTTGTCGACAGCTGGAAAGTTGAATGTTATTTTCTTCAGTAGAAAATATTTACAAAGATATATCTTACTTAACTAAGCAGCCAACAAACCACACTACCAATACCTTCGACGGTACGATCAATCTCCTACCCATTAGCACCTTTACCTACCATCCAGGTCTGCGCCTGCTTTAACGGGGACAGTAAACCAAAACAAATGTTATAAGAATCAGACAGAACTGTCGAAAAAGATATACATTAACCGGATGCTCTGTCCGATATCGCTGTGTTCGTAATTGTTGCTGTGATTGCATGCGTCTGTAGCAACGGCAGCGGCAATAGCACAGCAATAACACAGTGATGGCGACGGCAGCAGCAGCAGTAGCAGCACCAGTAGTAGTAGTAGTAGTAGTAGCTATTGTTGTTGCTTATGCTGCTGTATTCTTTGCCAGCAGTGTCCTGAACAAAAGCATAACGTTAGAAAAAATACTCCTTCGGTTGTGGTTGATTTTACTGTGACTGTAGCTGTTGTTGTTTTCCTTCAGTATTACCCTGATTGAACACCCTTTATTGGTTTTTTTTAAAGGTAATGTCTCTCTAAAGTGTGCTACACCCTATGTTTCGTACACTTTTTTAAGCAGTCACGGTTGGATTTGGCATTTTTAACAGGATGAACACCTGCGTAAATGATTCCATTAAATTTGACTTAGCTCTGGAATTAGTTGTAGATAGTTTTTCCTTTTTATGTATTTATATTCTTATCGCCGTTTAACTCTAAATTAAACAATTTCAGGAGGGGAATGTGTTTTTACGCCATTTAAAAACACACAAAAAACCGTTAGATTCACTTCAACATTAAGATTTAGTACGTGTCAAAATATGTGCGAAGTTTTGTCAATGAACCGGTCGCGATTTTAAATGTTGAAGTGAATCTAATGGTGTTTTGTGTGTTTTCAAATGGTTTATAAACATCTTCCACGCTACAATTATTTTTGTTTCAGCACACGATCTCAGATTAAGTCATCTGCTATGCAAGTACATCTCTGTAACTCTAAATTAATTCTCACCGATCAAGTTTTATCCATTCATTTTACCTTTTACGTGTTTCAGTTATTGCACTGTGGCCATGCTGAGGCACTACCTTAAAGGGTGTAGCTGAATAAATGGACACGAGTACTTAGGATTTTAGTTTGATGTGTATTCTATCGTTCGCTTTTGCCGAAACGTTAGCTTACGGAGACAACAACGAACCAACATCTGTTGTCCAGGGATGATGGAATACTGACACATACACAATGACACATACATTTACACGCATGCATACATTAATATGTGTGTGTAAGTATATATATATATATATATATATATATATATATATATATATATATATATATATATATGTATGTATATGTATATACATGCGTGCATATGCATATATATGCGTGTGTATGTATATATATGTGTGTGTATGCATATATATGTATATATATGCGCATATACGTATGTTTGTGCATATGTATACATATATATATACATTATATTTATCTAAATATATATAAGTGTTGGTAAGTATGATTGTGTGTATGTATGTATGTACACGCACACGCACATACACAAACACGCACGCGCGACGGTTTTCCTACGATTTTCTGCCTACCAAATCGTTAAGGGGCCCAGTACTGTATTAGAAGAAACTTGCTGAAGGTGCTGGACATTGGGACTAAACTTGATACTTTTTCGTTGTTATTTTGTCAGTTGAGTGTAATTTGAGAGAGACATGGTTAACGTTCATAGCAGTTGAATAATGATGTAGAAGTTTCTGTATATGCTCTGCTAGTAGCTTCTTCGTTCACTCGAGGGAACATTTCTTCCTTTTGTTATGATTGGTATGCTTACTTCATTCTATTAATCTTTATCAATTTTTTTTTCTGTCTCCCTATCATTACATTCATTCTTAGAGATGGAACAATTTTCTGAACATTCAGTTCCAGTCTCTTACTTTATTTTTTTTTCGAATAAAACTTAATAATAATAATAATAATAATAATAATGATGATGATAATAATAATAATAATAATAATAATAATAATAATAATAATAATATA
>NC_068984.1:48053482-48055425 GCF_001194135.2 Octopus bimaculoides | reverse complement strand
ATATATATGTATCACAAAATTGAATAGAAAAGCAAAAAAGAGAACTAAATGACAAACAAAGTTCTGACGCGTAAACAAGCGAGCCCTGTCGATAAGAACGTGTCACAACGACGCCAGTGCTAATATATACAATGGATAAATATAGCGTGTATAATTGCTATATAAATTAAATGCACCGGGTCAAAAAAACGTTTTAACATATCGAAGGAGTCATTTTATTTACATTTGTTATTCAAAATTTTTGCTCGTTTTAAGTACACACTCACACACTAACGCGCGCAAACACATACACAAAACTCACAGATACATAATACATATTTGTGTCGGTGTGTTTGCGTGTTCTTCAATCGTAACCGAGATTTCAAAGGATTGCAACAAGGAGGCAGCATGCCTGTATGTAATCAAATAGCATTCGTGAAAACAGAACAACGTTGGGAAACGTTTAACATCCAGTCAATCGTCATACGACAAACACACACTTATTTTCATATATTCACACCCATATGTGTAAAATACACTCAAGAAAGTATTGTCTTCTGTGCAGCATATGCTGTAAGTAAATTTATGCATACATACGGCATGAAAAACCAAAGATGTAATCTCGAATTGAAGGAAAACATATCAAATGTAATCTTATATATATGGTTCAAATGTACAGATATAATCAGGTGACGGAATAAGAAGTATCAGATCATTCCATAAGTTCTGTCCGAATTTTGAATAAAGAAAACAAGTGATCAAATGTTATATTTAATTGAAATGCACTTTACCTGATTATCTATGACTTCCTTCCATCTATTTTAATCCCATCAATGTAAAACTCTTTTGGTTTCAATGCGAAGAGCTTTGAAAGTCAGTTTCAATCTCATCCTGGCTGGCGAAAGCTATGTCCCCCAAATGATTCTGTAAGCTATGAAACAAATGGTAGTCTGAAGGAGCAAGGTCGTTAGAATAAGGTGAATGAGTAATTTTTTCCCAACCAAGCTCTTCGATCTTCTGTGATGTGATCTTTGCAGTGTGAGGTCGCACACTGTCCTCAGGAAACCTCAATCCTTTTCGATTCACTAAAGCGGTTCTTTTTTTCTTCAAAGCTTGGTTCAAACGCTCTAATCGCTGACAGTAGACTGGAGCACTGATTGTTGGATTAGGTGTTAACAATTCAAAGTGAAATACTCCTTTGCAATCCCACCACATAGAGAGAAGAACCTTTTTCCCATGAAGTTCCCTTCTCGGTTGTGGTTGAGCTTTTTCCCTTTTACCAAGCCACTGTTTATGACGTTTAACATTTTGATAGAACATCCATTTTCGTCACCAGTCACAAGTCTATCCAAAAAAGGTCAAATGAGTTCACAAGAAGGGAGAGAAGAGCAGATGTCAACGCAGGATTTGCAGTTGCTTTCGGACAATTCATGAGGCACACATTTTCCAAGTTTAGGAATCTTTCCAAGTTGTTGAAGATGACGATGAACAATTGTATGGTTTGAACTAAGCTTTATTGCCAATTCTTCAACTGATAATGCAGGATTTGTTTCAAGTAATGTCTCAAGGAGCTAATCATCAAACTGAACTGGACGTCCTGTTCGATTTTCATCTTCAAGGCTGAAATCTCTACTTCTGAGTTTTGCAAACCATTTTCTGCAAGTTCTTTCATTCAAGCATTCTTACCCATAAATTGAGTGTATGTTTTGAGTCGTTTCGGCTGCAGTTTCCTTTTTTGTACTCATAATGCATTATGTGCCTCAAATGCTCTTTGGATACTTCCATGTTAGAAAGGATTTTAATCAAAGTCATTTTTATTCTATTATTCTGTAAAATAATATTGTACACAAATGCATAAAAATATTTTTTTAATTCCATTAGACATTCTAAAATGTTTTTAAATTTCATTGAATTTTAAAAAAGGTAAAATCAGACTGAACTTATGGGATAACCTGATAGGTCTA
>NC_068984.1:48051230-48052637 GCF_001194135.2 Octopus bimaculoides | reverse complement strand
GCGTTTCTGGATTATGCGCGATAACACTCCATTTCCTTCATCGGTATGATATTCTAGTTGTAAATTCGACGGTGCTAGCAAACTGTGCATGCATGAACGAGTGAACATCATGCATCGGCACAACCTGAAAGCACAACCGAACCTACACAGGCCAGCCAGTCCACCATTCTTCCTCAAGAAATTACCATGTGCGTCACAAGCAAGGGCTTGGTAAAAATTATTAATTGTTGATTTATTAATAAATTAATAAATTGATAAACCTTTACCCTTTTCATTGTAATAATTATTCACTCCCTGATAGTAAACCGCAAATTTTCTGCGGTATTGCTTGTGACTGATTTCATAGTTAGTGTACATAATCCACGTTCTAATCAAGACACATAAAAAACGAACAAAATTCAACATACCAGACGAACACCAAGTGTACCCAACATAGCTCATAGAAATATTCACCCTTATATATCTATGTAAGAGGTGGTCTTTTCAAATTGCATATCGGTAAACGTGTCATTGACACCGGACAGTCAATGCTGCTATAGATAGCTATAAGAAACAATGCAATGATGATGATATACATAGAACAACTTGTATAATGAGACATTTATTAATTACTTAATAGTCTTGGAAATCACTATAGTGCAATAAGCAAGGATGTCAAGTATGATTAGAAAGGTGGTATAAACGTAAGCCATCCCCCCTTAATTTACTCACAAAAATGATAAATCTGCAACCATGTAAAACACCAGGAACAAATATTATTCACACGTGTAACACCTGGTATTTGGACTAAATCCCACCGAGGACCAAATTGCTAGAGGACAAAACTTCCCTGGAGAAAATGATTATTGCTCTAATCAATAATAGATATTTTAACAATTTTTTTTTATAAGATTTCAATTTCCTAGAATATTTTTATTGTAAAGAGAGAACAATATCCCAGTGGATATTGACTACCGGAATATTTTATCCGGATCATTTTGTCTGGGGGAAATTTTTCCGTAGGTGGTCGGCTGCTCTCTGGGGTGGGGGTGGATTTTGTCCTAGTTTCCTAGATCTTGTTGGATTCTCTTTCTGTCGTTATCTCTAGTTATTTTTCTAAGTAAAGAAGATAGCCTCTCTTTGATTTCGTTATTTAGTTGATGTTTTTTTCCAACGGTTGTAATGGATCCTCTCACGGACAAGGGCATGTGCTGCCCTTTCCGCTACTCTTCTAGCTTTATATGAATCCACTGGTGTCATTATATTCAAGCCAGGTGGTATTAGCTTTGAGTCTCTACATCTACACAGGAAAGTTAGACGGTTTGAAAGACGAGCTAGTTTTTGATGGAGTTTCTCTATATGTCTCCAATGAAGTCTAATGTCGGCTCTGTACCGATTAGATAATACAGTTCTATATTTAAGAGATGA
>NC_068984.1:48047668-48048128 GCF_001194135.2 Octopus bimaculoides | reverse complement strand
TATATATATATATATATATATATATATATATATATGTGTGTGTGTGTGTGTATATATCTTTTTATATGTGTATAAATATGTATATACGTTTCTATGTATGCAATTCGCGTCACTGATTTATAACTGACAGTGCTGAGACGTCTCTTGATAGATATCGACTGTTGAAGTAAACACGGAAAACATAATTTTCCCCCCAGGTTATGAAAGTGTTATATAATTGTTTTAAACTTGATGTCTTACATATGTCTATTTATGTTAAATAGTTATTTCCTTCTCCCACCCATACCAGACTTTGTGACCCCTTGAGATATACTTCGTATAATCTATCGTCTTGTCTCTATCCTTCTGAGTGGATGTCTATAAATGCATACATATATATATATATGACATGCGTGTATGCATGTACGTTTTTATATATATGTACGTGCACACATACACACACACACATACGTACAGATAT
>NC_068984.1:48046285-48047658 GCF_001194135.2 Octopus bimaculoides | reverse complement strand
TTATCGGTGATAATGGCGAACCCATAGCTAAACCATCTTCTTGTCGATATTTATCAGTGTCCATACTGAAGTAGGTACCCTCAAAATAAGGGTAGAAAAACATCGCAAAGCTGTGACACGAGGAGATATTGATAAATCGGGTATAGCTGATCATGTATGGAAAAATGGAAACCACCTCCCCCTGTGGGATGAAGTTAAAATAATAGACAGGGAACAACACTGGAAAATACGAAAACTAAAAGAAGCAGCACATATGCTAGGACACAACAACCTCCTAAGCAGACCGAGTGCAGATATGAATAGCATATGGGAACCGGTTTTGAGGAAGGCTAGAAAAATAATAGATTTATAAGCCTTAAAATTCACCCATAATTGCCCACGGGCATATGGCGTAGTGGTTAAGAGCGCGGGCTACTAACCCCAAGGTTTCGAGTTCGATTCACGGCAGCGACCGGATTAATAATAGTAATAATAATAGTAATAATAATAATAATAATAATAGTAACATCGGAATGAGAACCCAGGTTCGAAATTTCCCCAAGACACCTGACGAAGGCTGGAGGATATATCAGCCGAAACGTTGTGTTAACAACGAAAAAGTTGAGGACAAATATCCGTCAAATGTAAATAATGTAAATAATTCCTCATCTCTTAAATATAGAACTGTAGGACATTATCAACTCCAAAATAAGTGATTCTTTGAAAACGCTTTCAAACCAAAATACTACAATTTTAATTGAATTGTGAAAAGTTTTAATGAGTCAAGATTGAAATATAATGGATGTAAAAAAACCTATTGTGCATACATGCATGCATACGCATATATACATACGTACACAAACACACATACAAACACATGTCCAAACAAGTATACATACTCATACATATACACGTACGAACATTTATGCATATATATTCGCATATGAATCTGATTCTATCTTCCTGTTTATATAACGTCTATCTATCTATCTATCTATGTGTTTGCGTGTCTGTGTGAGAGACACAGAAAGAGAGGAAAAGTGTTGGCATGTATGTTCGTGGAAATTCCAAACGAGAAAATATTTCAACAATGTTTTCTACATGATGCAAGTAGGGCGCGTGGCATTAAGAAATAAGATCTTCTTTAAACAATACTCTATATTCTGGAAAGCTCGTATAAATAAAAACAAGCATACCGCAGATATATACTTAAAGTTCAGTGAAAGTGCATCCTGATACGGTGGCGAATGAGTGAGCGATTGCATCTTTCTCTGTCTGTCTGTCTCTGTCTCTGTCTCTCTCTCTCTCTTTGCCTCTCAGACATACACATATATGTACATGTGCACGTATATATATGTGTATATATATATATATATATATATATATATATATAT
>NC_068984.1:48040682-48041118 GCF_001194135.2 Octopus bimaculoides | reverse complement strand
GTGTGTGTGTGTGTGTGTGTGTGTGTGTGTGTGTGTGTGTGTGTGTGTGTGTGTGTGTGTGTATGCATGTATATACATGTACATTACATGCATTTATAGATATACATATATTACATTCATATACACACGCACATATTTTCACCCCGACTCACACGCTACCCCAACACATATATACATATGTATATATGTATCCAAGAGTGTTTGTGTTTGCATGTTTGCTTTTGCTTTTGTATATTTGTCACTGTGCCTGACAGTAAGTAATAAGACGTGTTTATATTTATCATTCATTTCAAATGCAAAATCCTCTCAACTTGATACACTTTCTCTATTAACTCTCCCCAGACAATCCAAATAAACTGCTACCTAACGGTAAACGAAAATCGATACCGAATTCTAATACCTATTAATCAAATATATATATATATATATATATATA
>NC_068984.1:48039503-48040597 GCF_001194135.2 Octopus bimaculoides | reverse complement strand
TATATATATGTATGTATTACTTTAGACATGATCTGGACTACGCTTAACGAATTTTGTATTACTCATTTGGAATATATTATCTATGGACTGAAGAGCCAGTATTTCGGCAGAAAATGGCCTTAGTATATGTAACTAAGTTCTATTCTAGTTTGAATTTAGATCCCAACGGTCATGTTTCTGCAATTTGCTTGAGCGAATTTTATGACGTAAGAATCAGTTGATGTAAATTGACTAATTCAATAGATGACCTGGCCTAGCGTAGCTCGAGTGATTGAGAATTGTCAGAATCGGTACAAAGGGACAAGGAAATAACTTGCAGCTTTCATTTCTTCACGTTTCCTTCAAATCCCTTCAAATGACGTATTCCTTTTCATCAGTACTAAAGAATGACCTAATCGACCGCAACCGTGTGCTTAACTTTAATAATATTATCAACTATCATTAGATATTTGGATTTTTATGTGTTGCAGTGGTAATGAACACTTTGGTCATTTCTTGACATATTATTTGCCAAATTTTATCATTTAATATTTAATTGTATTTTAGTTTAGCTTAGTTACTTAGTCATGATATGAAAATATTGCGGGAGAAATGTGTCACACATTTTTTTTAAATCGACACTCTTAGGAAAATATATAAGAGAAATGGCAGAACAGAGAGGAAGCAACTTTAATTCGTGTTCGCAGTTTTCTTCAGAAAATTAAGGGCACCTCACAGTTAAATATTCTTATTTCTACTAAGAAAAAAAGTAATAAAGAATTAGGTATCCAAGCTCTGAAAAATAAAAGAGACAAAGCAGTAAAAGCGCTGATGATAATAATGTTAAAGTTTTGAGAAAATTTTAAGGAATCATAGCTTTCTTCGAGATACCACAAATGAGAAACGCTTGTAGCGATCACCCATCGGAATTTTTTACTAGAGAAAATGTAAGTTAATTCTCTACTTATACATTAAGTATTTATCTCTCTCTCATTCATAAAAGTAAACAGATTCACACACATGCACGCACAAACACATGCACAAATATGCGTATCTCTGAATGCGAGTGTGTATGTTTCATTGTATATATATCTATATATCTATATATATATATA
>NC_068984.1:48038246-48039364 GCF_001194135.2 Octopus bimaculoides | reverse complement strand
ATATAACATTATGTACATGAGTTGTGCTTGTGCTAATGAATATATCTGTAAACATAATGTGAAATGTGGGACGCTGATTCCCTTTCTTGCTACATGCATTTATAATTTGACGAAATATTTAAATATGCTTCATTGAAAATGATTAATAACACTGGGGCTTGTATATTGGTTTCACAACCTGGTTAAAATCCCAGATCTTGTCCTATATTTCATTTTCCATATTTTCGAAAATATCGATTATTTGGCTTTACGGGAGTTACATACGCACTTATGCAAAGACAGGTACATAAAAATGCGTAGATTAAATAGAAGCAATAAATAAAATTAGCATACACAAATTTACATATAAAAATGAGGTTGCCTCACGCAAGTCTACTTATTTATAAATAATCTCTACGAAATATTCTTTTATTCGTTTATACGTTTCAGCCCTATGGCTGTTGCCATGCTGTGGCGATATTTTTCTTTTTTCACAATAGTCAGTTTTTGAAAAACAGATTCTACATCAAAGAAAAGAGTACATACATAAAAAAAGACCATAAATGGAACGCTGACAACACGCAATCAAATGCAACATACATACAAACACGCAAGTTCATACATCTCCCACGCAAACGTGGATGCAAACAGCTACATAAGCAGGCAATCATTTGTAGAAGCAGAAAAGCTTAAAATTATTCAGAAACAAATGTTCACTCGCGTGCATAAAATCACTCACATAAACAAACACAAGCAATCAACCACATACATATACAAATGTACAATTGAATAGAAATAAGCACACACAAAGATACTAACACACACGCACAAAGAAATATACGATAGAGACATACGTGGAGATAGGAAGCACGAATATCTGATTAACCGGCATTAATCAAAACAAGATTTCAATATGTTTTATTTTAGATTTTTCACACTCGTCTCAATTTGAGTTCCCAAAGTTCACCACACCCAAGTAATAGCAGGAACAAAGCACAAAATTTGTATAAATCCAAAGGCATTTCTGCTATCTATTTAAAGACACATGTCAAAGAAATCTACCTATGGCAAGAAGTAATAATACGGTAATCGTTAAGGAAATTACTGGAACATGTGTTATATTAAAGATAAGGTTCAAA
>NC_068984.1:48029858-48038026 GCF_001194135.2 Octopus bimaculoides | reverse complement strand
ATATATATATATATGTATATATATATATATATATATATGTATCCGCAAGTATATGCATGTATGTTGATTGTAGTTACATGGATCTAAATAGTTATATCAAAAATACTTTTTGTACATTTCATGTATATAGATTGTTCAAATGGGATGCACCTTTTACATAAATACTGTATCAGTTGGAATTAAATCTTTAACATTATTATTTTGGGAAATATGATTCCAAAATTTATTTATTTTTTATATTATATTTTTTGCCTTGTTATTTTTGCTCTTTCCGTACATGTACAGTGCATGTGCTACTTTGTATATCAGCAATACGGTCTTATGTTTCTCTTCGGGATTCTGCAGACGTAGATATTACTTCATCATAGACATCTATATCTATATCTACCTACAAAAAGTCCATTTGTCCAAAACTAAAATATACATACATACATACATTCATAATATATACATACATGCCTACATACACACAAACATACATACGCACATACATACACATATACATTCACATATACACACACTCATACACGCACAAACACATAAATGTAGGATTAAACGAGCAATATTTAAAACAAGATTTATAATTTAAGAAATTGTCTTCTGCGTTGATCGGAGTACGCTAATTATCTGGCTACACTTCTTTTCTTTGGAAATTTGAAAATCTACCGTGTGGGCAAAAAATGGGACATATCATATCGATCACCAAAACAACACTTCATACAGTCCATCCGAAATATTTCCTAGTATTCTGTCTTTTATGCAGTTTAAGATGAAATCAGGTTTTCGTCTCGATCTGCACTTCGTCCTGATATTTTATGTGAATGCTGTACAAATACTTATTACAGATGATCTTTTCAAATCGCGGCTGATTTGTTTTTGTTCAAGGTAGTTCTGCTCCTCGGATTTTTCAAAACTGTTTTTGATTTACCCCGCTGCAGTTGTTAGTCTTTTTCGAAAGTCTTATTATTATCGACCTTCAAATCATTTCCAACATCATAATATGAGTGTGGTCTTCCAAGGAACTGTTAATTCTTAGCCGTTCATTACTAGCTGTGGTCGTTGTTATTGTGTCTGACATTTAGTTATTCACCATTCGTGACTGGGTGAGGTGGCTTTTGAACCTCGTGGGTCAATTCTTCTTGTAATGATGGCAGAGAAATTTTATCAGCAGATTGCAAGAGTTGTAACTCGCGTGTTCCTAAGACCCATAATGATGTGTTTATCTTTTTTTTTGTTTTTATAGACGTTCTGTGCAGAACCGTTTTGTGTGTGTTTTCTACCGTATATGTAGTAGCTCCATCGTTTACAATAGATGTTGATTATTAATGTCTTCTTCTCAATATTCTCTATAGGACAGCGTTCTGATATTTTATTGCAATCATACAAGATCAATATATGTGATTCTAGTCTAACTCATGTCATCAAATGTTACATCCGAACTGACTACTTACCATTATTGTACTACAAATGTGACATCATCATCATCGTTGTCTCTGCTAGACGTCATCATTGTTGTCTCTGCTAGAAACCTTTGTATACCGTCTTCGGAAATATTGCATAGTTTGATTACGAGCACGTGTGTCACATACTCTAGATTTTGCTTGCTATGCTGGTCTCTGTTTTAATGATATCACATAAAGTATCATATGGTCTCCGTCTTTCCCTTAGATGGAATAAGGAAGTCTACTTTCTTCTTCTCACTAGCTTTCTGCTGGAAATCCGGTGAACAAATCAAATTCCAAGCTCTCCAACTTTCAGCAACATGTTGCATATTGAGGGTCTTTTCTTATTCGTCGTTACGTCCGGAAAGATAGCTGCATATATACTTTAGTTTTTATTGTTGCTGTCGTTGTAAAAAGTAACCGTTAAGTTTATTGTTCTATTGGAATGCTGTAACGGTTATTGTTTTCATTTAATAACGATGTTTTGCGTCTCAGTGACATAGTCTTGCTATTTATACGTTGCTTTTGTGGTTATTTTGCTTTGTTCAATGTCATCTTTCTGAAATCAGAATCGGAGAAAAGATGCTGTATTTCTACTTTAGTGTTTTACGGTAGAATAAATTCAAAATAATTTATTAAAAAACACAGATTTTGTTTTGTAATGACCGAGGAAGTAAACTTTCCAACATATTCAATAAATGTCGAAAATGAAAACTCTTTTAGTTATAATTGTAAAACATAAAGTGAAGCCAGAGAAAGACATTCTCACTACTGACATCTTGTCAGTAACAAAAAAAGAGAATTAATAATAATAAAGGAGGAGGAGGACGAGGAGGAGGACGAGGACGAGGACGAGGAGGAGGAGGACGAGGAGGACGAGGAGGAGGAGAAGAAGAAGAAGAAGAAGAAGAAGAAGAAGAAGAAGAAGAAGAAGAAGAAGAAGAAGAAGAAGAAGAAGAAGAAGAAGAAGAAGAATATATACAAGCCTCTTAAGTACGAAATAGCTCGTCTATGGAAAATGTAGAAGGTGAAGATAATGGCAATTATTGTTGGGTCCTTGGGGATTGTATCAGAAGGTATCAAGTGGAATATAAAGGAAATTGAAATAGAACTGTTACGAAAGTTTTGCCTCCTTGGCACGACCAGAATAATTAGGAAAGTATTTGATATTTGCAAAGAACGGATAACATGGTACCTGAGGCTGCAGGTAGCAAGCCTGCTACGCATGCAAGACTCCAGGAGCTCCAACAAAGCCTGTGATAAAAAGAAATAATGATAAGAAGAAGAATGATACTAATAATGATAATCTCTTTTATCGGCCACAAGGATCCAAGCCATGGAGGACAATATCGACGGACGGGTTACACTACACAAAACAAAGCAAAAGCAAAAATTACAAAACAAAATGAAAAACAAAACAAGTAGTGTTTACAGCGATCAAAGGAAATTAAGGTATATAACAGGGGATATATAATAGAAAGTAGAGAAACAAATACTAAATAATAGATAATTAAATTTTTTTTTAAATAGATAAATAGAATCCCCAATAACGGGGTAGCCTACTTAGGATACTCCGGGATAAACCACAGGCAAAATTCCCGAATTACTCTTTCATCCCCAAGATATGGAAAAGTGCCTTCATTCAGTTTGTCTGCTCCTGCTTAGCAAAGATGGTGACGACGACGACAACGACGACGACTACAACGTCGACGACGACGACGATGAGGTTGATGATAAATCACGATGAAAAATATGTAGGAGACGTGTAAAGCGAGAGAGTAAGCACAATTGAGATAAATTTAGACGGAAGATATTCAGTGTCAGTGGCGGAAAATTACTGTTTATAGTCTATTTATTCTTTACTGTTTATAACCTAGTCCTTACTCTCATTAAATCCGTAACATGTTTCTAGTAAGATGAAAATGGCCATTTGCTTGAGGTCGATGATTGCGATGTCTTTTGTTCATTGCAAAGCAGGAACCTCAATTATATTTGTTATATTTTCCTTGTATTCCGTCACTACGGAATTGCATTCACAAAAAAACTTCTATTCGCTTTGGAATATAAACATATATACTGAATTACAATCATCCTCTTTGCTCTCTCTCTCTCTCTCTCTCTCTCTCTCTCTCTCTCTCTCTCTCTCTCTCTCTCTCTCTCTCTCTCTCTCTCTCTCTCTCTCTCTCTCTCTCTCTCTCTCTCTCTCTCTCTCTCTCTATCTCTCCATCTCTCTCTCATTCTATTTTTCCGTCCTGCGTTTATTCTCTTTCGAGCGCTCACGGACAACAACCCATTCACTCACCATCCTTTATATAAACAGACATAAACATCTTACGAAAAACTATTTTTTCACTCTTACAGACGCAAATTGAAACCTCCCTCCCCTCTCTCTCTCTCTCTCTCTCAATTTATCTATCTATCTATTTATCTATCTATCTGTCTATCTCTTTGTCTCTCTCTTTCTCTTTGTCTCTATCTCTCACACACATACATATATACATACATACATACACAGTGATTTCTTAGTCTATCTCTCTCTCCGTCGCACTTTCCATATATCACATATATATGTTGATGGAAATAACCCACCTACAACATTAACATACACTCGCCTGATAAAGACATAGACTAGCCAGTCAGTACAAAAACTCGTTTCAAGTGAGTTTACAGCAAAGATTATAAGGGAAAATGAGACACATGGCTAGTTGGGGAGATTATTTTCCAGAAGACTAGTATTGTTGAAAACTGCATATAAACATTTGACAGACAAATACCATTAGACTATCATCTGAAATTATCTCTACTCTTTTATCTTTATCTTAGACACACATGCACACATACATATCTCTTTCTTTCGATGAGCCCATATATATATATATATATATATATTATATGGGCTCATCGAAAGAAATAGACTTGTATGTATGCATATATATATATATATATAGATATATATATCCATAAAATATATTTCTAACTTTGCTATTGGTCTCTTTATCCTTTTCTCTCTTCATACATATATATATACATACATACATACATACATGCATATTCAACACTATTCATATTAGTAATATATATACATATGCATATTTACATATTGCACACATACATATATGAATACACACATACACTTATGCATCCATGTATGTATGTATGCATGTATGTATGTATGTATGTATGTATGCATGTATGTCCTTTAAACGCAATTGACGGTTTTTTAAATTTATATACAAATTCATGTATCATACCTCTGTACATAGACCAGTTACTCCAGTATTTTACATGATATAGCATCTCTTACGGAACGGAACTTTTCAAAGCACAATAAATATCAACGAGAGACAAAGCATTGACCCGCTTTATCCAAGCAAGAACGTCAGATGCAGTTTGGAATTTTTTGTCCTCTTGAAAATCACGTACTCGCAACCAGCCACCTGCTCTGAGGTGAAACCACTCATATAGATACAAACAAAGAAAATCAACACTCATATTACGAAGAGCTTGCTTCATATTCTCACTGGCTCTTACTGGGACAAGTTTTCTTCTCCTGATACTGAGTGTAGATGTTTATCCATCTTTGCTCTTCATATATAAAATGCATTCGTTACATCTGTAATTACGTATGCAGCTTTGCTCCATTTACAAATAAATACGTCTATTCATATGCAATATGTACACATATATGCACACACTAACTCGCACGCACACACACACAAACACACACACACACAGACACACACGCACAAGTAAATATACAACTATGGTCAGCAGGATGTGAAGTTATTCCTCCAATGGTTAAGGAATTCAACAACTGCTAAGTAGATTATCAAGTATTAAACTGGATATGTTTGAGTGACGAGCGACAGACACATGAACACCGGAGCTTTCCAGTACAGTCTAGGTGTTGTATACTCAGCAGGCTAGAAATTCAAAAACTATAAAAGAGTTCTTTCAAATCCAGCTGGACCTATATTTCAATCCGTACCTGAGCAGCACCAATATTTATTTCTGCACAGGGAACATCGAATAGCCAGGTCAACATCGTTGTTGTCTTCACCATCGTCGCTGTCACCGACATCATCGTTGTCATTGTCGTCATTGATAACCGATGCTGGTGTGTTTATGTCCCCATAACCTAGCGGTTCGACAGAAGGAGACGATAAAATAAGTACTAGGCTTACAAAGAATAAGCTCTGGGGACGATTTGCTCGACTAAAAGCGGTGCTCCATCATGGCCGCAGTCAAATGACTGAAACATGTAAAAGAAAGAAAAGAATAAAGAATATATATATATATATTTGTTTGTGCGTGTGAGGAAGATAGAAAGACACACACACACACAAACGTACATATGTGTATGTACGCTTGTATGTATGTATCTATGTATATAATCATATATTAAGTTAAAATATAAACACAACAAACCACATGTTCAAGTACATTTCTGTCCTATTTGTTAGGTTATATACCCTAGACATGCGATGTTTGAATATCTGTCAACACACATCTAAACAACGATACATTTCGTTAGTATTCCCCATTTTAATTACCCAACATTCTACACATGTCATGTGTACGTATATGCATTAGAAGATAAATGGAAATGTAAATATGAAGTTATGTAATGGATGTCTTATTTATATGTATGTTTGTGTGTAAGCAAGTAACAACAATCATGTAAATAAGTACTGTTACAATTCGCAAGCGAAGCCGAATTATTATCATTTGAGACAATGCTTTCGGAAGTTGTTTTAAGTAGCCGTGTGGTCACGAGCAAACAAGGCAACACTCACAAACTGTTGGATCAGTGGAGGGAGAAATATTACACAAATACACGAATGCCACGTAATTTATAAACCAGTAAATGATTAATACAATGCGGAGTTTGGAGGTACTCGAAGAGAAGATGAAATAGGTTAAATTGGCTGAGAGAGAGAGAGAGAGAGAGAGAGAGAGAGAGAGAGAGAGAGAGAGAGAGAGAGAGAGAGAGAGAGAAAGAGGGAGAGAGAGGGAGAGAGGGAGAGAGAGGGTGAGAGAGGGAGAGAGAGGGAGAGAGAGGGAGAGAGTGGGAGAGGAAGTGAGTGAGTGATAGAGAGAGGGAGAGACGACGACCACGACAATGATGATGATGATGATGATGATGATCGTGGTGGTGGTGGTGGTGATGATGATGATGATGATGATGATTATAACGATGACGACTCCGATGATACTAGTTGCAACTTGATTTCGAATAATGCCATTGATCATTGATCTCAAAAGCATGAGCAGTGCGTAGGTGGGTTTTTAGTCCTGCTAAGGCCCTTCACACGTTTGTAAAGGTGTAGGAATGACGGGCCCCACAGGCAGTAGGAGCTCATATGTTTTTACCACCCCTGTTTACACATGCCTACATCCAGTTATCGAATGTTTCATTGAATGTTTTGCTTTTTCGGTTATGACAAGGCAAAGTATGCAACACTTGCATCAATTCATACATAGATAACTAGATGCAAGCATATATTTGTACACACATTTATACGCGCAGACCTGTGAGAATGTGCATGTATTCATACAGAGTACCATAAGCGAGATAACCATCAGCACAATCATCCCATCATGCATTATATTCCTCGATCATAGCGCAAACTCAGTTTGCTTTCCGTAATTTTGTCTAGAAAGAATGTCTACATTGTCTTTTTAAACAATACCTATTAACAAAACTCAACGTGTAAGATCTTCAAACGATGCCACATTCTCCGACATTTTTCCAGTGCCAAACAGCTTTCAGTAAATATCTTGATCCTTTAGAATTCTGTAGTTAGCTACACCCAAACATACACCCAAAAGCTTTTGTATAGAGCAAATCCAAGCCTTCAAACTGAGCTGTAAACTAGCTTGTTTGTTTCAATTATAAAGAATGTTCACCCATATGCCCAGCATGTTTCTTATACTGTCAGTCGCTTCCACCACTATGGCTCTTAGTTGCCATCTTTCACTCTGTTTCTCTCTTTATTGCTTCTCTCCCCATTTAGAATATATATGCGTGTAAGTGAATACATACATATTTACATGCGCCTATATATATGTATATATATATTTGTGTGTGTATATACATATATATATATGTATATACGCACATCTATATAATGTTTTTGTGAGTGTGTGTGTGTGTTTGTGTGTGTATTTGATAAGAGAATGCGTGTATTGCTTAGCCAAAATTTCATCAGGAGAGAGAGAGAGAGGGACAGAAATGATGGAAAAAAGGTTGGTCATTCTCTTAAAATTCTGTATAAATACTTAAATATCATTTCTGATGAAGTTTTAACTAAGTAATACACGGTTTCTCCTATTAAATACTGTTTACACATTCTTTCTGTATATATGCATCTATACTATCATGATGTTTGATGTACTTATAAATAATTATGAATTTATTTTACTACCTATTTTGAACACTTTTATGTTAACTGTTTAAACACAGAGCCCCTTTTAGCATTTTCTTATCGTCGTCAAAGATTCTATTTCTTAACATGTTCTTATCATTGTCAAAGTCTGTATCACTGTAATTGAATACATCTATGATAGCCATTTTTTAACACAACAAATGCTACACAAAGCCTTACATTTTACTTTTGAAAATGTTTATTTTAAAACGTGAAATCGGTCAAGTCAATAAACATCTTTAAAAGACCTCTGCATTTTCAAATTTTCAAATCCTCTTTCGTATATATATATATATAT
>NC_068984.1:48026527-48029690 GCF_001194135.2 Octopus bimaculoides | reverse complement strand
GAGTACAAGTGTTTCCTAACTAATTTCCAAATAGAAAGGAATATAAATCGATTAAAATCAATTTATAAAAAATCAAAATTAAATCGAGCTTTATAGATAAAATATATATATAAAATATATAGTTTAAGGGAAAATAACCAAGTTTCAAGAACTCATCGATGAAAATCCACTATCACATATAGAAAAATTAACAATTAAAACCACAATAAATGAGTATAATATAAAACAAAGTAAATATCATAAGATAAAGATAATAAAATGAGTACAAGTGTTTCCTAACTAATTTCCAAATAGAAAGGAATATAAATCGATTAAAATCAATTAGAATCAATTGAAATTATCGAAAATAGATTCTATTCAAAATATAGCTAATCTACAGGTCGAAAGTAGAACAATAATTAAAATAAATAAATACATATATCTCAACCAGCAATAAGAACCAAATGAAATTATATGAAATACTTATTTTATAAAGATAGAAAAATTATTAAAAATATCAAAATATCAAAATAATAAACATTCAATAATCATCCCTTCATCCATTATAATATATGCTAACATGTATATTATATACAAAACCAGCTTACATAAATTATCATGTTTTAACTTATCATTGTTTTAAATACAATTTGAACGAAGTTTAAGTTTAAAATAATAATGAAGATAAAAATACTCATAAATATATATAACAATATATACACACAAATAAAAATTCACACAAATAAATATATAAAGAAGGAATATTATAAAACAAAACCACACTCAAACTCTCACTCACACACATAATATATAAATATACAACTATACTCACAAATACATATATTTATACATACATGTAAATACAAATTTACACTAAACATACACAAACATAATAAACATAAACACATATATATATATACTTAAACCTATATAAATACATACGTAAACATATATACATACACCTAAAAATATACATACACCTAAAAATATACATACATACTAACGCATATAGACTAAAACACGCACACTCATATATATACATATACTCATGCATATACACATACCCATGTATATTTTTTAAAAAATCATTAGCTAAAGTTTTTATATAAATAAAGTAGTTTATGTCTACATTTTACTTTTCGTTCATCAAAAGAATTAAGTAAATTATTATCCTTATGAAATAATATCTCTTTAAATTCATTATTACATAAATTAGAAAAGTTATTACCTATATGATAGGATGTAGCTTTACAAACTATCTCCCATTTTAAAATATAGTTAATATTTTTAGATTTAAGTTCCCAAATATATTTACTGTGGCCAGTAGAATTAATCAAATTTCTATTCTTAAATGAGTGCATATGTTGAACTACTCTTAATTTAATTTTATTAGAAGTCGATCCTATATAAATCTTATTTAAATTATAACCATGTTTATTCTCATTCAATAATTTCACTATACATTTATACACTACATCTTTCAAATTACATTTATTATTAAAATTACATTTAGTTTTATCTAAACATGTACAATTAATTATATCCTGGTCAACATTATTATTATTAAAATTAATATTAGAATAATTATTAAATTTAAATTCATAATACTTATTTAACTTAAATCTATTGAAAGAAGAGATAATATTAGCAACATTATTAGTAGTAGAATGACCTACTCCAAAATAATTTTTAGGAAAAATACAATGATATTTTTTATTATCTCTAAGGAATAAATCAATAACTTTTAAAACTTCATTAACAATATTAGTTTTAACTTGAACGCCGTTTGGAATAATTAGCCAGAGTTTATTCTTATTATAGATATTATTGAATTTATTATTGGTATTATTAAATTTATTATTATCATTAAAAAACTTAAAATTATATTTAAAATGGTTTCCATTAAAATTAAGTTTATGTTTAGGTAATTTATTATCATAATGCCAATTATTCTTATTATTCTTATTATTACCTAAGAAGACATTATCATGAGTATAAAAGTTATGTTTATTAAAAAGGTCATTATTATTATAATTATTATTACTAAAATTATGAGAATATTTCGGATTATTAAAAATGTTTATATTATTTGTATATCCCGCTTCTTGAAGGGCTTTATTATAATAAGGTGCATGTTTTTCAAAAATCTCTATATTAGAAGATAGTAAAGATATTCTCTTACCTATAGTAAATGTTAAGGATTTTCTAATTGAGGGTGGGTGATTGCTTTTAGCATGAATGTATTTAATATTTTCATTAATCTTATGGTAAGGTTGGGTATTACCAGTAGATAAGTTAAAATTAGCATCTAAATAATTAACGTTATAGTACTCAATATAAATAGTAATCATTAAACCATTCCTTAAAAAAAAACTATATATTCTCTTCTTATATAATTCTAGTTTTCTATTAGTGCTATTTTTAGTAAGTAATAAAAGGTCATCCCTATATAAACCACCCTCCAGATTTAATTTTTCAAGTTGAAGTTCAGATAATAAATATATACCTACTAAATCAGTTACCTGTGCTGAATCAGGCGCCCCCATTCGTATATCGAAATAATCTCGAGTATCTTTCCTAGCCCACAATTTATTATCATATTTAATCAATGATTTCCTAGCCATTTTAACTACATTTACTTCATCGTAAGTCATACCTACTTTTTCATAGCAAAAATTAGGGCCTTATTTAGTACAATTTCATTTATGGAAGAATAATAATTATCAATATCTATTTGAATAAATTTATACCTATTTTTATCTTTAATATTTTAAAACTAATTTAAAGTATCTACTGTGCTATTCCATTAAACTATTTATTTTATAGATAGATAGATAGATAGATAGATAGATAGATAGATAGATAGATAGATAGATAGATAGATATATGCATATAGATATATGTATAGAAATACACTCTAGCTACAAAAATTAACACTAGATTTTCACAGGCATGTCTGGTAAAAACTAAGTGAATAACGATTGCGTCTTATCTCTGCAAAGTTTCTAGAAGGAATACCAATTAACCAGGTATCATAATTTCGAATTTAGTGCCAAAAGCACAAGATTCTCTTCAGCCAAGACTACACATAACAAACCTATATATTACTTCAGCCACTGCCTATGTTCGTGTCAGTGCTCAATCCGCAGCATGTATATATATATATATATATATATATATATAT
>NC_068984.1:48024971-48025895 GCF_001194135.2 Octopus bimaculoides | reverse complement strand
GTGTGTGTGTGTGTGTGTGTGTGTGTGTGTGTGTGTGTGTGTGTGTGTGTGTGTGTGTGCGTGTGTGTATACCAAGCCCTTTCGCTTTCATAATTTATCTGAAACGCATTCACTGTCATTTCATGAATATCATTTTGTTTATTCTTCTCCATTTCCCTTTTAAGCAATGTTATCAGTTCTCGTTCACTTTTCCACTCTTCGTACAAACATCCTTGCCTTATTTGTAAACGTTTCCTTGTCTGTCTTGTCTATCTTTATTTTCGCAAAATTGCAAAATTTTATCTTTCCACAGCAACTTTCTTCTTAAACTTGTTAACCATCATCGTCATGGTCATAGTCATCATCAACATCGCCATGATCATCATCATCATCATCAGTAGAAGTAGCACTAGTTTATCATTATCATTATTATTATGTAAATATATGTTAATTTAATTAGCAGGTAACTTACCTTGAGGTTTGGTGATAACTAGTCTTCTCAGATCCCAAGAGTCTTCCTAAGGATTCTTGCACATATCTAAGCCGCTGTGGTTAAAAAATATATATTATTGTTATTATTATTATCATTATTATTATTATTATCATTATTATTATTATTATTATTATTATTATTATTAGTAGTAGTAGTAGTAGTAGTAGTAGTAGTTGTTGTTGTTGTTGTTGTTGTAGATTTTCTTTTTCCTTCGATTTTCTTTCCATCCCTTACCGAGTGTCTTCCCGAGACCAAGGATAAAGAAACTCGTGTGCATTGACTGGTCATTAAAATAAGCCCATCAGATATTTCATTTGCCAAATAAAATACAGTTAAGTAGGAAAATATTATTTCGATAGAAGTTTATCATTCTCACAGAAACGACGCTCTTCTCAATGCATGCAACATATCAGCCGAAACAAGCTTTTGCACTTCTTGCAGGAATGGTAAGC
>NC_068984.1:48023781-48024592 GCF_001194135.2 Octopus bimaculoides | reverse complement strand
ATATATATATATATATACATATATACGACGGGCGTCTTTCTGTTTCCCTCTACCAAATCCACTCACAAGGCTTTGGTCGGCCCGAAGCTATAGTAGAGGACACTTGCCCAAGGTGCCACGCAAATGAGCAAATCATTATTTTTCTAATATTGTCAAATTCTTTTGCCGATATATTATGATGACAATGGACAGTTTATTAGCTTTGATGGTATTCTATGTAGAGGAAGGATCCAAAGAATCGTCATATTTTCTCCCCCAGTTACAGCTTCAGGGTGCTATTTATACCACTTGTCAACAATTCTGAATTTATAATGCCGACATATTAACTAATGTATACATTGGCCAACTGTGTCATATCTTGATTTATACTCTACTGGTAATAAAGTTTAGATCCAGAGACTAAGTGATGCAATATTTGAAGTTCATCATTGCAGAATCGGCACTTTGGATCTGTTCCATTCTTTATCACATTGGCTTGGTTTTTCTGGGTCAATACGCTTTGATCTTGAGCAAAATAGTCAAGCCTTATCTCCCTCACTTTAATCATGAGCTTCGTAGTCACTTATAAATGTGCTTCTGGTTGTTACAGCTTGGTTGTTACGGTGACATATTCGCCATGCAGAGCTTTCTACAGCCACCAACCAGCCTCAACTTTCACTTTTTCTTTCCGTTTCTTGAGTAAAGCTGCGATGGACTGGCGTCCCGTCCAGATGGGTGAGGTGGGGACACATAAACCACAGAAACCGAGAAACTCGGCCCATGAGCCTGGCTAGGCTTTAAAACGGCGATAAAAAATGTTTGAATATATATA
>NC_068984.1:48017812-48023563 GCF_001194135.2 Octopus bimaculoides | reverse complement strand
TATATATATATATATATATATATATATATATTATAGCCTCAGGCCGACCAAAGCCTTATGAGTGGATTTAGTAGAGTGAAACTTAATGAAGCCCGTAGAATATATGTGTATATTTGCGTGCGAGCGTGTGTGTGTATGTGTGTTAGTGTACCCCCCATCATCACTTAGGAACCGATGTTGGTGAGCTTACGTCTCTGTAAGTTAGTGGTTCGGCAAAAGCATCCGACAGACTACGTACTAGGCTTACAAAGAATAAGTCCTGGGATGCATTTATTCGACTAAAGGCGGTGCTCCTGTATGGCCACAGTGAAATGACTGAAATAGGTACAAGAAAAAAAGCCGTTTTAATCCCGCCCTGTTCTCTGCTAGTAAAACTTTATAAAAATATGCACAAAATTCATTCAGGTTAATCGCTCAACACCATGGATGAAATATACCAGCTTTGTCGTGCCAAGGTACTCTGTTAATTGTCTCTCTAATGAGTTTCCTACGCACATCAATACTCACGAGATGTTAAGGTCTAGAGTAGAAAGGAAGCGCAACCCATTCCTCTGAAGACCCGGTTATATTTCCAGCCGTAGACTATCAATTCAGTACATTCCATGTTTTTGAAATTTACACAAGTAGTATGTTTTGAATTGCTTCTGAATGAAATAAGGGACTTCAACGTGTATTGCACTAAAGAAGTTGGATTCTGTGTCTCAGAAGATATCTACAAAGTATTTGCATTTGTAACAGGCTGTGAGAAAAGGAAACCATCATGAAGATTTTTCCCTTCATATATGTGTACGTGTATGTGCGTATATACTTGTGTGGTGTGTACGTTTTGGGGACCAGATTGTGCGTGCTTGCCTAGTTAACCGCATTTTAACTCCTGTTATCGTTTCACACAGATATCCAAGTTGATGTCATCGAATAGAAAGCATAATTCTGTAAAACTTTGTTATTCAACATTAAAGCATAAAAACCAGTTCCGTTTGGCTTGTCTCAAAGGAGAATTTAGTAAGAGAATATCTTTGAAAAATCTTCCATGCATGAAATGGAACACACATAACTTGTTTCTAAATTTTTATCGGTAATACGCTTATGTCAATGCGTATATATTGTTCTGGTTATAATGTTATTTTATGTTCAAGTATAAAAAATATGTTTAATATTTTACTGAAATGACTTGTGCAAACTGGAAACCTCGTGCAGGAGTATTGTTAATACCTATGATTGTGCAGAAAATGCTGCTTCCATCACTGTTTTAAACATCGATTTCATATATAAGCATGACAGCATATATTTATAGGTATATAGATAATAACATGTTTAAACTCTGTCTTTAGATATTAATGACGTAGGTTTCGAGGAACAGCGATTGAGGGAATGATAAGAGGTTTGTTGTTTGGACTCTTGTGCTTATTTCCTTCCGTACCTCACGCACGCTCTACGAGCTTGAAATAATCAAAAATGCCACTTAAACAGAAATTACGTTACGCAATTTCTGAAGCAAAACAATGTAAGGTTTTGAGAATTCTTGCCCCAATACTGAAAAAAAATTTTCTAGCAAATATCATAAAAATATAACAAAGTCAATTATCTATTTTAGAGGTATAAGGAAATAATGTACGTAATGTATCAACATCTGCAACAAATAATTCCGCCATGATATGTTATATATATAAAGTTTAAAAACAAATATAATTGATGATATAGTGATTTTAAAACAACTCTTTATACATTTGAAAATTAGAAAATGTATCGTAAAAAAGTGATGTAACTCTAGACGATAGCTTACAAATAAGATAAATGAGTAAATAATGCTATAAAAATTGTTGATTAAGTCATATATCAGGTATTCCGCAGAAAACGTCAAATTTTAGGGAATAAATAGACTTTACCACTCTAATAATGGTAGTAGAGCAGGTGAAGACAGTTATATATAAAAATAACACAGACGAAAAGATAAATAGATGGATAAATAAATGTATAAATAAATAAATGGAAATATGTATGTTATATATTAACCAGTATATGAAAATTTCCAACCGAATTTTCCAAAATGGGAATATATTTTTGTTCATGCTTATTGAAAAGTACACTAGCAACCGTAGAGAAATTAATATAAACGACCGTTATAAAGAAGGACAAAACAATTCTGAACTGAAGCCTTGAGAATTGCCAGAGATGTCAACAATGAAAAAGAATGCAGACTAACATCATTGGGACAAACATAAAGATATTTATCGTAATGGAATCAAAGGAAATATAATGTATAATGCACTCCCAATAGTAAGTTACATCGAAAATATTTGAAGTTTTATATATGTGAACATAAAGAAATATAACAGTATGTATTATATAATACATAGCACAATTGAAGTTTATACATGTACGATATATAATTTATACTGTTCTGCTCATGAAAATGTACTATATTGTAGTTAGGATAAAACTTAATCAATAAGTATTTGGGACTTATCAAAGAAATTTACTCCAGAATTAAAAGTTAAATCGTTATACAGTAACTACTGTGCCTCGAAACAATTTTCACCTACGCCAGCTTTTGCTATTAGGTCCAATCGAATAGCATAAACAAATATTTCATCAAGCAATTAGGCATAAACTTTGTATAGAAAATGAGAATCAAATACATAATTTTCAAAACGAGCATGACGTTGCTGTGAAGTATCTTCATAAAGTGAAACTCCTGCAAGCAAATCAGACAAGAGAAAATGCATATTTTCTAAACATAGATTATCAAAGAATATAGTATGACATCTCAGTTAATATGAATAGTGATTCTATAAACTGAGAGCAATAAAAGATATGCAAGGAAGTTTATACCAATATCATCCAGCTTGTTTAAATATCAGGTCCCCTCCACCCGAACATATCAGACTGTTTTATGCAATTTGTCTTATATATCGAGGATGGAAAGGAGTGATTTGAGGCAGATATTGCTGCTGTTCAACCAGCTCTATCGCTACGTGAATAATCACTTGTTGACTCGCTGTTATTTAAGTTTTATCGTTATATATACTACAATTACACACACGTAAATGTTCTTGATCATAATGGAAACCACTGAGCGTCCTAATAGTAATCCTAGTTCATTAACAGTTTAATAAAAAATGAAAATCTTAGACCACGTATAATTTTTAACTGAAGTTCAGAAAAATAGTCCACCGGATACATTAAGAAAGCATGAGCAATTGCACCAGTAAAGCTATCCTACGGAAAGGTATTTAGAAGAAGATATACGCCTTTGTACATAGCAAATACGAATGAAACAAATCAGAATGAATACGCTCACTACAGGATGTATAAAACGCAATTATGTAATACAATCATCTATTAGAAAACATTCCTTATCGATGACAGAATGTTTCATATGATTATGTAATAATTACGTGATATATTACTCAGGCCTGTCTCCGATTTCCTTCTTCGTGGAAAGAGGCTATGATTGAGAAAATACTCGATGCATTTGAAATATTTTGACGGATGATGATACTAGAATACGAAAAGGGGAAAAGATGTATACTCATTGATTCTGTGACATCCTTTCACTGCGAATAACTCCAAACGGAGGAAGGTGCTGAGAGACAGATGAGAAAAAGTGAAGAGAAGGGGAAATGGAAGCTATAACATATTAAATAAAAGATGTCTATGTAGATGTTTTTATTTGCATCTGTCTATTGCCTATCTATCTTCCTGGCTGCATAAGGAAATAGACAACCAGAGAGACAAGCAAAGAGACAAATAGTGAGACAGAGAGGCAGGCAAGCAGGCAAGCAGGCAAGCAGGCATGCAGGTTGACGGACGGACGAGCAGACAAACAGACAGATTGGAGATCAGATAGACAGACAGACAGACAGACAGACAGATAGACAGTGAACTCGCTCTCATACTATGGTGGTACAGCAATCTAGACTCCTGTCAATATGCACCAATTAGAAAATAATAATCTTTTGTATTATAGGCGCATGGCCTGAAACGTCTCGTCGATCCTAGTATCCAGCTGGTTTTGATCTCAATGACTCCGAAAGGATAAATGCAAAGTCGACCTCGGTGGAATTTTAATGCAGAACGGAAAGCCAGAAGAAATGCCGCTATGCATTTTGTCCGCCGTGCTAATGATTCTGCTAGCTTACCGCCTTCAATTAGAGAAAATATCAATAAAACTATCTGAAAATGGTGGGTTCTTTTCAGTAAACACTCGTTTAACTAGAATTAGTTGTTCCACGTACATCAAATACTGTTTTACTCTCTTTAACAAAAGATGTTTTTATTTTATCTTTTCTTATTAAAGAGATGATTCTATTCGAAATTACTTTGATCATAGTTTTATGCAATCTGGTGTTAATAATAATAATAGCAGTATTGCAAAACATTACATCTCATGCGCATAGAACACGCATCTAATGATGTCTAAGTTGTTTTTACAAATATTTCTTGATTATTTACTATGGAAACACAATTACAGCATTGTCAAAATATTCTAGACTACGATGTTGCTTCCAATTTGAAATATATTTCTCACGTTTCAGTTTCAATCTCTTAATAACAATATTAGAGTACCTGGGCGTTATGTCTTACATTGCATAAAATGTGATTTATGTAATTATTACATAATCGTACATAGCTTGTTACTAGTAATAATATTATTCTGACAGTCGAGGTCATAACAAAAGTAAACTCTCTCTCTCTCTCTATCCAGTATTGAATGCTTTCATTCTACACTCCACTCACATGTGTTATACAAATATACTAGCGGGCCTTCCGGCCTTCAGCCCGGTCTGTACAGTGTTGACATGTTTTCATAAGGCACATTTTAGCATCTATCGTATGTCCATTTTCCTTACAATAAAACATGTTAAAAGGTATGTGTAACATAATATTTAAAAGTGTTTAGAATATCTAAATAGAGAAAGTAATATATATATATATAATAATAGAGAGATGTATTTTATGAACATTATAAAACATTTACTGAACTTCTGCATATACAATGTTTTTGACTTATTTCTTAGGAGTATATATGAAGAGTTTCTGTGGGCTTCCTACACTGGAACAACCTACATACAACTTACCATTTGAGAAGCAGCCCTCTTCTGGATGGAGACAGATAACCTGCAGTGTTTGACCATCCACGTTAATGCACATTGCGTAACTGACAGGCAGTGGGAATTGCAATCGTTTCAAATGAAAGGGGACATTTGCTCGTATTAGCGATATTCTTGGTATAAATACGATGTCTCCCTTACTATATCCAGTGAGGATTTTTGCTTCGGTATTATGCGGCTGTAGGTCAGTCACAACCATACATGTTTGATAGCACAATCATGACTGATCGTGGTTTTTGAGAAGCATGGATGATGGCAGTAAGTGGTCGTTGTTGTGGTAGTAGCGGTGTCAGTAGAGATTAATACGTACTAGTGATTGTGGTGGTAGTATTGGAAGCACCATTTAGATATTCTAAATAAATGTTAATCGCCGCTCTATCTCACTTGTTTTTCTCCCTAACACCCATTCTATCTGTCTCGTGTATATTTTTTTATCTAAAGAGAAAATGAAGTATAGTGAGAGAAAGACATATATACAACCAGGGAGAGAAAAAGAGACAGAAAGAGTGGGAGAGTGGGAGAGAGAGAGAGAGAGAGAGAAAGAGAGAGAGAGAGAGAGAGAGAGAGAGAGAGTGGGAGATTTGGTAGACGGAACTGAAAGAAGCGAGTCGTATGTATATGCATATATATATATATA
>NC_068984.1:48014014-48017605 GCF_001194135.2 Octopus bimaculoides | reverse complement strand
ATATATATATATATATATATATATATATATACCCATATATATATACTCATGTAATTATGTGTGTCTCTGTTTGTCCCCCATCTGCCAGCGCGTGACAACCGATGTTGGTGTGTTTATGTCCCCGTCACCTAGCAGTTTCCCAAAAGTGCCCGATAGAATAAATACTAGGCTTACAAAGAATGACTGAAACATGTAAAAGAATAAAAGAATACATTCAATTTATCTAAATAGATCAGAGAGGGACAAAGGAATTATATATGTTGAACTCCGAACGAAGATTTTACGGTCACGCTTGCATTTCAGGAGATTCTTGTTAGCGTTTTGGGAACCACAAATAGCAGTATTGGTGACAATTACGCCACAGCAGGAAATTGATTGCTGATGAGAGTGGATGATAACATCCTACGTTTTACTCTCATAGCCGACAGGTGGCGTGACTGAAGGAGGACGACCCAGCCGAAGCCGATGACCAGCACCAAAGTGAGATAATCCCCATTTTTCATATCCGTTTCGTTTTTCTTTCCATACTATAAAGAGGCCATAGGTTCTGAAGATACGCGATAAAGAGTAAAACTTACCCTTTATGGCGAGAAACCCAGGGTAACCCTAGAAACCGGCCTTCACCAGTAATTAATATAGACTACTCTACTTTTTAGAGTGTTCTTCCACTCCGAAGATTTTTTGCGCTACCTGGCCGGAGTTTTTCGCGGTGTCCACGTGGTCTCCCTCAAATAAATGACCAGCGCAGCGTTTCTACATTTTTTAAATATGGAACGATACGACCTCAGATACTCCATCAAAAACATCCCCATCGTCCAACGAACTTTACACCCGAATGCTGCTAGAGAAGACTATGGACGTGATTAGGCGTATGAGATGGAAAGCTTTCCACTACGACCTAGTTGCACCAGGCCCGGAGGGATACAACTACGGCATTAGATCGAGGAAATACTCGCCCAGAATTAAAGACCTCGAACGTTCGAAGCCGACCTCCTAGGAATTATCCCAAAACTGAATTTCCGTAAGTCCTCTTCCTCCTTCCAACGTAAGCTCCGTGCCGACATTAGAATATAAAATGACTCGGGTAGGTATCTAATTTTCTCCGATAAGACAAAGAACTCATATAGGTTAGACACCATTGAATACCATAGGCTACTAGAAAATAACATTACACAGAAATACAGACCCCCCTGTCACACCGCATACATATAGAAACATCAACAGTGAGGCTAAAATGTTAGCTAACAATTTCGAGATAGGAGACAGGATAGAAATCCTAAGTAAAAGAAACACTTTCGTTACCTTAAAAGATCACAAACCAAATTTTTTCCTCTAACTCTAAGTGCAACATGATCAACCTGGCCAAATCTGAGATCGGTCTGGCGAGCAAAAATATTTTGCGAGATATCAATAACACAGTAAGAGGGGCTACTAACCTCTCTTTGTGGCGCAGCACAGGCGAAGTGACCGCATGGTTTAATGCCAGTAAGGGTAGAGGCAGAGCAAGTTTCACCCGATTTGATAGAGTCGATTTTTACCCGTCTATATCGAAAGGGTTACTGGCCAAAGCGCTTTCTTTCGTAGTGGCCTAACTGACGTTAGCGACAGGGGTATAGAAATCATTATGCATGCCAGGAAGACAGTACTGTCTAAGAAAGGATTGGCGTGGGTCAAGCAATCCAACCCCACGGGATCATTTGACGTACTGATTGGAGCCTACGATAGTGCTGATGTGTGCGACCTCATAGGATTGTACATCCTGGATACCCTTAGGAAAAATTGCCCTCTGCCTTCTTTGGCCTCTACAGGGATGTCGCCCTTGCTATCTGTAGGGGAGCAATAGCATTGTAGCCATTGTAGCCATAGCAGCCGTAAACACGAGAGCAGAGCCATCAACAGTGCCAGCAACAATACAAAGAGATGAAAAATATACCGTAAAGTAAGTCATCCGACGAACGAGCAGTTCCGACAGGCCGCTGTTGTGACCTGTTATAACAACATTGAAAGGATGAAAGCAAAAGTAGATATCAGTGAGATTAGATATTATATTGCTGGCAGCCGGAGCAAATATCGTATGGTAAACTTTCTAAAAATTCTACCACTTCGCTGCTTTATTTTTCTCACAGACATCATATTCCAGAAGCTGACTTGTAACTACGTGGAGGTCAGACTAGAGCATTTGTTAACTCAAAATATGGCACCGACAACTTTGCTTCCACTTAACTGCTAGAAATAATGGCTACAATATTTTCAAATCACACTCTTGATCCAAAGTAGATTCCGTGCGGGTTAAACTGGGGCTAAATAATCACACCAATAAAATCAACAATTAACAAGAATATTCGGAGTGGAATACCGTTGTCAAATTTCGGATGAAGTAATCTTTTCTCTATATAGATTGGTAAGTAGACATAATATTGTGAACAGCTTAATACTACTAGGTACTGTTTGGATTAGGTAAGACAAAATCACACCGGTGTAAACTCCAAAGCTCTCTATACCTATGTTCGCTTTCCCTTCCATACTTTCACAGTGAATATTGACCGCATCAATATCATTACTCGAAAATGATCTTCAAAATAATCGTGGGAACCTTCCTACCTT
This sequence comes from Octopus bimaculoides, assembly GCF_001194135.2. Lineage (NCBI taxonomy): Eukaryota > Metazoa > Mollusca > Cephalopoda > Octopoda > Octopodidae > Octopus > Octopus bimaculoides. The sequence goes on along the minus strand of NC_068984.1, from coordinate 48,015,001 downwards.
CTCTGCCTAATCAGTTTTCAGCCATTGCATATATACCATAATTTAGATAATTTATAAGTATAGGTACAAGAAAATCTGGAACCGTTACCTATGACAAGCCAGGCGATAATGAATTTCTTAAGAGCTTACGATCATGAGACCAGAGATAAGCTTCAGCTTCTGGAAGAAACCCTCAAGAATGTTCAAGCATATAAAGTTACACTGCAGTAAATCCCATTGAACATCGACTTAGAGAATCATATAAGAGACTAGGAGGGGTTCAAGCGTTAAGATGCAACGGTTGTCGGAACAACACATTCAAAATCAGTCAATCGCCAGTAAATTACTGATGTTTGCTACAACATTACGCCATCAAATTGGTCAATAGCTTATCACGAATTATGTTTCACTATTTCCGGCTGAGCAAATTGTTTCTGCACTTACGGAGCCTTGGCATTTGAAAAGAAGGCGCCTAAAATCTTCCGCCAATAGATCGCAGTTAGTCACGCGGAAATGTATCACAGAGTCGTTTTACAGAGGCAGTAATTTGGCACGAATACCGCTTCTTTTTCTAACAGTTTAATAAACGCACGGACATAGATCTATGTGCGCATACAAATGTATGTGAGAGTGCGTATGAGTATGCGTACGTATGCGTGTGATGAGACGTATGAATATGTTTGTTTGCGTTCGTTAGTATGTGCGTTTGTGTATAAACGATTGAATATCATTTGTAGATTTCTATGTAAATACATACGCACACTGAAGCATAAACACGCATGCATATGCACGCATATACATATATGTTGTATACACACAGTCTTATGCGCAGGAGTGGTTGTGTGGTAAGTAGCTTGCCCACATGGTTCGGGGTTCAGTCTCACTGCGTAGCACTTTGGGCAAGTGTCTTCTACTATAGCCTCGGGCCGACCAAAGCCTTGTGAATGGATTTGGTAGACAGAAACTGAAAGAAGCCCGTCATATATATATATATAAATATATATATAT
>NC_068984.1:48008470-48013504 GCF_001194135.2 Octopus bimaculoides | reverse complement strand
ATATATATATATATATATATATATATATATACGGTGGTGCACCAGCATGACCGCAGCCACTTGGCTGAAACACATAAATAAATAAATAAAAAATAAATAAATAAAAAATATAGATAGATATAGATATATATGTATGTATGTATGTATGTATGCATATGTTTGCGTGTCTGTGTTTGTCCCCCCCCCCCGCCAACATCACTTGACAACCGATGCTGGTGTATTTACGTCCCCGTCACATAGCGGTACGGCAAGAGATACCGATAGAATAAGTATCAACTAAAACACACACACGCACACACAAACTCTCACACACGCGCGCGCACACACACACAAACACACACACAGATACATATATACAGACACTCACGCGCGTGCGCCTCCATATATTTATTTACGACCACGTAGATAATTTGGTGGGTAAAGTACTATTTACATATTTATTTGACTATCTGAATAAATATGCGAGAAACAGATGTCAGAGATCTTGCCGAAGTAACTCCACAGCTACTGTTGCATGTATTTCAACAGGTATGATAAGCCGTGACATAACGAATGCTATAAGAAAAGAATTATAATATTGAAATTTCTCATTTAGCTGAACATATGTAATAGACAATTGCAACGACAATTTGAAACAAACAGGTAGAAATTAAGGCATCAGCTTTAATGTGATGTTTAAAGAGACATTCTTACATTTGTTTACAGGGAAGATAAAATTATGGGTATATTTTGGTTTTTTAAAAGCCATCAGCATAATATAGTCCGTTCTTATCTAATTACCAAGTGAATATTTAGGTTGTGTTATTAATGACCAGATGCCAAATGCGCAAATATGTAAATGTAGCTTTCAGCTATTGCAATAGCTGTTTGCTGACTTGATATAGCAACGATTTTCAAGGCAGCGAGCTGGCAGAAATGTTAGCACTCCGGGTGAAATACTTAGCAGTGTTTCATCTGACTTTACGTTTTGAGTTCACATTCCACCGAGATCGACTTTGCTTTTAATCCTTTCGGGATCGATAAATTAAGTACCAGTTGCGTACTGAAGTCGATCAAATCGACTGGCTCCCTCCCCAAAAATGTCTGGCCATGTGCCTGCTTTGATTTTTTTTCGCATGGAAAACGTAGAAAAACTTGGTTTACATTCTTATAATTTTCTTTCACAGTCAATGATGTTTAATATTGAATCTTGCTCATATGTACACACAGACATGTACAACACATAAACAAACGCACACACACACACACACACACACACACACACACACACACATACATACGTATATATTGGCAGAAATGCTCGAGTATAAGTGAAGAAGTATACTACGCGGCGCTTGTAGTAGGCATATCCTTCTTTGCCATTCCGTTTCACATCAGATGCAAAGTAGACAGAAAGAATCCTTGCATTTGAGAGCAATGGTTAATCTTTCACAGAGAAAACTTATCCAGGCTTCGTAATGAAAATGAACTATACAAGTACATATCCATGACCTCATGAGATACTTTGAGGCCTTGAACACATATGTATCAATATTTCTATAATTTGACTGTGACTTGGAAGATTCGACTTCGTTGCAATCAGCCTACCATGTGTGACACAAGCCAACATTTCCAATTCACTTGCAACCCTTCCTTTGCAAAAATTTAAGAAATATATACTTTACTAAGTTTATTGATGACACATTTTGGTACAAGGCCAGAAAATTCGGGAATGAAGAAAGTCGATTACATCGATCCCAGTGCTCAAGTGGTGCTTATCAGGTCATTAAGAGTGAAAAGTCACATTTTCTCATGCACCAAGTTTGACAGTCATTACCTCTGTTTTACATTGACAATTCTTTGTTGTATCATCACTTTTCGAAATGCAATTCAGCGTGTTTGATTATATTGTGAGTTTTCTCTAGCAAATCAATTTTTGTGAACTCATGGATAGATTTTTAAAATCGTGTTTTGAAGAGTAAAGTCACCAAACCGGAGCTTCTCAAACCATCAACGTACTGTGCACTCTTTCACCACATCTTCACCAAACACACCATTGATGTTTCGAGCTGTCTAAGAAACAATGAATCCTAGACAGCTCGGAACATCAATGGTGTGTTTGGTGAAGATGTGGTGAAAGAGCGCACAGTACGTTGATGGTTTGAGAAGTTCCGGTCTGGTGACTTTACTCTTCAAAATCAGCACCGTGGTAGACCTGAGACCAAGGTGTAAAATGATGAGCTGGAAACTGTATTGGAAGTGGATACATTTAAAACTATGCATGAGTTAACAGCAAGGTTTGATGTTTCGATTCCAACTGTATTGGACCATCTAAAACAAATCAGCACGGTAAAAAAGCTGGACAAGTGGGTACCACATGAACTGAAGGAGCATCAAATGTCACGTCATCTTGAAACTTGTTGTTGTTTGCTGTCATGGCATAAAAGTAAAATATTTTTGCATCGCATTGTTACGTGTGATGAGAAATGGGTTCTTTTCAACAATAGCCAGCGCTCTCCACTGTGGTTGGATAGGGGCGAAGTGCCAAAACACAATCCAAATAAGAACATTCACAAAAAAAAAAAGCTAATGGCGTCTATTTGGTGGTCCAGCGCTGGTGTCATCTACTATAGCTTCATGAGATCTGGTAAGTCAATTACAGCGGATGTGTACATCACCCAATTGGATGAAATCATGGGTGAACTTGCAATTAAAAGACTGAGGTTGGTCAATAGAGACATCCCAATTCTCTTACACGACAATGCTCGACCACATTTGCACAAAGAACGCTACTCAAGCTAGAGGAACTGAACTTGGAAGTACTCTGTCATCCACCATATCCACCAGACTTTGCACCAATTGACTATCACGTTTTCCAGGCATTAGACAACATTTTGCAAGGAAAAAAACTTCAAATCTGAAGAAGATGATTAAGCAGCCTTTCGAGATTTCTCCAACATTCTTCGCTGCCGGCGTAAATAAGCTACCGATAAAATGGAAAAATTGTGTTGAAAATTTAGGTACATACTTTCAATAAGTGCACTGGATTTTGTTGGGATAATGTAAAATAAACTTGCAGTTCAAAATCGAGCATTTCATTCTTAATGACTTGCGATTTTACGAAACACGAAAGGATTAGGCAAAGTCGACCGTGGTGAAAACTGAACTTAGAAGGAGGATATGCCACTAAACATTTTGTCCGACGTGCTAACGACTCTACCAGTTCGCCGCCCAATACTTTACTAAAAAAAATATTGAGTGAATCTTAAACGCAAACTCACACACACACACACACACACACACACACATGTATATATACATACATATATAGGTACATATGTGTGGTGGGGATAGTAACAGAAATGCTGTTGATAATGAAGATGACAGTTCTTATAACGATAACAAATATGTTAGCAAAAATTATAATGATATCAATCAATAGTGGGTATTTCGTCTGTCATTACGTTCTGAGTTCAAATTCAACCGAGGTCGATATTGCCGTTCATCCTTTCGGATTATATACTGGGGTCGATCTAATCGACTGGCCCCCTCTCCCAAAAATTCGGGCCTTGTGCCTAGAGTAGAAGATAATTAATGAAATGAGATGACAGAAACGTTAGCACGCCGGCCGAGATGCTTAGCGGTATTTCGTTTGTCTTTACGTTCTGAGTTCAAATTCGGACGAGGTCGACTTTGCCTTTCATTCTTTCGGGATCGATTGCATTAAGTACCAGTTGGGTACTTAGGTCGATCTAATCGACTGGCCACCTCCCCCAAAAATTCGTGACTTGTGCCTAGAATAGAAAATAATATCAATTAATAGTGCAGGAATAAAAGACACTGTCCACTGGCCAGCGGAAAGAAAGTTTACTCTACACTTAATCATAGTAATAGCGTTAATTATTATAAGAATACTAATAGTAATAGTGCTGGTAATTGTAATATTTAAAATCATATGTCGCGCACATATGGTTGTGATGCATGTGATTGATGTACACTTGTCAGACTGGTAGTCCTATGAAGCTAAATTTATAAGTTCTAAAATTGCAGAAGAGTTCGTTATTGGACAGTTTAGCTTAATGGTAAAGCACTTGACGCCTGATCAGAAGGAAGTAAGTTCGAGTTTCATGACTGGGTGGTAATGTATTTTTCTGTAATGTATGGATAATTTATCCTGTTCACTCTTATTTTATTAGCATTAGCACGCGTTTGAGAATAAAATCAAACTTATTTCTGTATGTTTCAATACATCTCAACGCTTCTTACTTTCATCATATATATATGAAAAACGATATATTCAGAACAGTCACTACCCATTAATCAATTCAGAACAATTCTAACGCTAATATTACAACCACAACAGGTCACTTTTAGGACACTTGGCCATTTAAGAGAATTCCACCAATATCTTACCACTGTCATACCACTCCCGTATTATTCTTATTTTTTCTCTTCTTTTCCTACTCCCACCTTCTTCTTCATCTTCTTCCTCTTCTTCATCATCATCATCATCTTCTTCTTCTTCTTCTTCTTCTTCTTCTTCTTCTTCTTCTTCTTCTTCTTCTTCTTCTTCTTCTTCTTCTTTCTCGCTGCCTCCTTCCTCGGCTACTGGTGCTTAAACAATCAAAACTATGAACTCGTATCAAATATTCTTTCAGGACTGCTGCTACCTACTAGCAAGCCTACACAAAAGTAAAAAGGAGAAAGAAAGAAAGAAAGATAGAAAAATGGAAAATGTCCCTTGTATTTGAAAACTATGGAAATATTTCATAAACAACATTTCATTTCATTTTTCCGCAATTTAATGTTTTTTTCTTTTTTTCTGTAAAAGTCGCAGACTGAAACAGGTACTAGAATGTTCTTCATGATTTTAGCATTTTATTTATTGTCTCTTTTTCCATATACATATCAGCTCTTTCCTTGTAACACACACACACACGCACATTAACACACAGACACACACATATATATACGTATGTATATTTATATATATATTTACATACGCATGTCTGTTTATATATATATATATATATATATATATATATATATATATAT
>NC_068984.1:48007706-48008452 GCF_001194135.2 Octopus bimaculoides | reverse complement strand
CACACACACACACACACACACACACACACACACACACACACACACACACGCAAACATACATATATATGTATACATTGTGGAGGTGCGTATGAGTGAGGAAAGGATGAGGATTAGCTTATGGTTAACTGTCTGGCTAAATCGACTGGCAGACACGAAACTGAATCACGTACGTATGACCAGAAGTTGTGAAGATTAAATTTCTCTTAAATAAATTGAATTGAAAAGTCGATCGTGCAGAAACACAACAATATACCAAGAAAAGTCTATTTCTTCAATTTAAAGTGAAGTTACTTGATCTTATAACTATTTCTAATCTTTTGTTATATATTCTGAATTGATAAAGAGAAAACGATGGGCAAGTGGCTTCTACTATAGCCTCGGACCGACCATTGCCTTGTGAGTGGATTTGGTAGACGGAAACTGAAAGGAGCCTGTCGTATATATGTATGTATATATGTATGTGTGTATGTGTTTGTATGTCTGTGTTTGTCCCCCCCAACATCGCGTGACAACCGATGCTGGTGTGTTTATGTCCCTGTAACTTAGCGGTTCGGCAAAAGAGACCGAAAGAATAAGTACTAGGCTTCCAAAGAATAAGTCCTGGGGTCGATTTGCTCGACTAAAGGCGGTGCTCCAGCATGGCCACAGTCAAAAGACTGAAACAAGTAAAAGAGTATGAACACGACACAATGAAGTAGAGAAATTTGAAAAGACAACACGAAACCGGTTATTTCTCAAAATACAAT
>NC_068984.1:48004154-48007402 GCF_001194135.2 Octopus bimaculoides | reverse complement strand
ATATATATATATGCAGGGGTTGGACAAAATAATGGAAACAACTTATAATTTCAAACAAATTTACTTCAGTATGGGTTAGAACCGCTTTTGGCAGTAATTAAAGCTTGAATTCTACGAGGTATGGATTCGTACAAAGTTTAAATTGTTTCCAAAGGAATTTTGTCCATTCTTCGGCTAAAACTGTCTCCAGTTCTTGTAGTAATTATGGTGGAAGATTTTGACTGCTTACTTGTTTTTCTAAAATGCACCATAAATTTTGAATAATATTGAGATCTGGGGACTGTGATGGCCAGTTAAGATGTTCAACTTCATTAGAATCTTCTCCGTGCCATTCAGTAAGAACTTTAACTGTGTCAATTGGGGCATTATCATCCTGAAAGGTTGCGTTTCTCTCCAGAAACAGTATCGCAACCATAGGATGAATTTGACTATTAATTCTGCCATGAAAGGTAACCATTAGGTCGGCGGATTTCCAAGATATAGCCCACCAGATCATCACGGATTCTCCACTATATTTAACAGTTGGGAGAAAGCAGTTCTGGTCAAATGCTTCCTTTGGCCGTCTCCACAAGTATATTCTTCCGGTGGTTGGAAATAAGGAAAAGATGACGCGTCCAAGAAAATAACATTCTTCCACTGCTTTAGGGACCAATTCTCACAGATGTACTGTAACAGACTGGCTGTTCTTTTGTGTTTTATACCTATTCCTTTGGACAGCATCAGTAGGTGTTTGGCTATTTTTAGAAATGATGCCAAGTTTATTTTTAGAAATGATGACATTTGAGAGATTTTTCGTGTTTTAGTTATAGGGATAAGATTTTTAAACCCAAAGTAAGATAAATTTAATCATTGTTTGTTAAGAGTGGATTTGAATTTCTTAATAAAGTCCTTTTCTTTGCGTTTTCTCTCAGTTTCACTCAGGTTGTAAAGTTTATGGAACGGAAATATTATTAAAGTTTCACGACCACGTGTTGCCAGATGGTTACTCAGTGGTATTTGGCGGACCTCGGGGTTTTTAATCTGTTGCCGATGCACACGTGAGCGTTCCGATAGTGTATTACTTGTCTGGCCAACGTACAGTTCTTCACAATTAGGGCATTTGATACAGTAGATTAGATTTCTACTTTTGCAGTTCATGTTCGCATTGGTGAATATTTCCACTGTTTTTGTGTTCATATATGGGCCGGTATGGATTGATCGGCATGTACCGCATCGGCTATCATTGCATTTGGACACAGTGAATGTTTAATTTTTGTTGCTGAGGTCAAACCTTGCCTTTGTTAATAGCTTTCTCAAGTGTTTAGGTTGTCTCTTACTTTATATAGATAGTAGGTTGCAATGTTTCATCAAAAATTGTCACTACGTGGGAGAAGGGTTTTAAAAAATACATATAGTGCTAGAAATAAGAGCTAAAATGCTCTAATTCATAAGTTAACGGACATGAATGAAAACACTAACAGGGACCATAACTATCCGAAAATAACGACCGAGTATTCTTAAAACTGACGTCAGTTTGGGCAATTACCGTAGCTATCATCGGTTAAGCCAGCTCGGTGTTCCGCTTTTTCCGAGTTTGTTTCTCTACTAGTATATATGTTTTCGTCATACAGTACCCTCACAAAAAGTCTGAGAGGCCTACATGTCGTGGATGTAATTGTTCTCAAAACAAAATTGGATCTCCTTTTGTCAAGTGTTCTGGATGAACGTACCTTGAGACAGGATGGGGGCAGCAACATTACTCTGTCATTCACCAAACGCCACATGTCACATAAAATTTCAAGTGGTGAATGTATAGCAAAGCTAACAGCGGTGCCCCAGCATGGCTGCAGCTCTCGAGTAGAAACTAATAAAGAGAAAAAATATATAAGTATGTATATAAACTTTTATGTATGAAATGTGTTTGTTCTTATATTCTCTTTTCTGTCATTTGTATGTTCAAACGCGAATGCTGAGTATATTCTATGACATCAGGCTAATGCTGTTTATAACTTTCTAAACAAAATTAAAGTCTGCGATCGCTATCACTTTAATATTTTAATAAGTGTTCTGATATATTTCTTATGTTATATACACAAACATAAATATCACACAAAATATAATGAATTTGTACACAAATTTAAGTATTTTATGTCTCCTAGAATGTATACCTAAGTGAGTAGATCTGTGTTTGTGTGTGTGTGTGTGTGTGTTTGTGTGTGTGTGTGTGTGTGTGTGTGTGTGTGTGTGTGTGTGTGTGTGTGTGTGTGTGTGTGTGTGTGTGTGTGTGTGTGTGTGTGTGAAGCGTATTTTAAGCTATTTAATTTTTGAAAATTTTGGAGTCAGTGTGGCAAAAGAAATATGAAAAAAAAATTTAGTATAGGTAAATTAATAAATGAACTGTCAATTATAATATTTAGTTGCAGTTGTACAATGAATAGCAGAAATATATTCCAGCATTATTTATATGTTAATATATTTCATAGTAGCAAGGCAGCGTTAAGGTGAAGATTTTGGTTAGGTTTAAGGCATTCACATTCTGAGTTCAAATTCTACTGAGGTTGACTTTGCATTTCGGAGTTGGTGACTTCTCCCTTCCCCCAAAATTATTGGTTTGTGCCAAAATTTTAAATCAATATATTTCATAGCAGTAAAGCGGCGAACAGTGATTGCGAGTCGGATAAAATGTTTAGGAATATTCTTTCCGACATTACGTTCTGAGTTTAAATGCCGCCGAGACCGACCTTGCCGTTCATCTTGTGTGTCGATAAAATAAGTACCAGTTGAGCACTGAATTCGATGTATTCGACTTACCCATTCCCTTTGTACCAAGATTTGAATCCAATATATTTCATGGCAATAGTATCCATAATGCTCTCAGACTGAACAATTTCGCACGGTTCTTAAATTTCCATTGGAAAAAAATTCTGGAGAAATCTTAGGAAATTTGTTCGTCTGGGTGAGTGGATTGATGGAAAAAAATTTTACCCAACAGGTGAATCGATTAGAAATTGACAATCTTAGTGGTTAGTTTATTAAATCAGGTAAGTGGAGGTAATTACAGTAACCGTAGCGTAGAGAAGACAGATTGAAGGAGATAGAAAGTCAAAACAGGTAAAAAGAGAAAGAAACACAAGAAAGTTGACGTATGAATCGTACCTAAGTATGTGGGTAACCATTTTATGTGGCCAAAAATAATTATGCATGCATGAATCTATGTACCTATGTATAGATATATGTGTGTATGCTTATATATATATATATATATATAT
>NC_068984.1:47999101-48003759 GCF_001194135.2 Octopus bimaculoides | reverse complement strand
ATATACATGCATATAGAATATATAGACATACATATATACATACAAAACGAACTTCATAGTTGATCACTACTTTCCGAAAATTGGTTTGTTTTTCTTTTTGTTTTTGATCCAACGATCTAAAATACGGCCACTCGCGTTTATCATATGCACCAACTTTTTTTTATGGTGTGAACGAGTATGCATTTGATTTCTAGGAATCTAAGGGCTGAGGTATCTTAACAGTGTACCTGTTCTACACATTGGTTGGCCTTCTATATAGATGGCTTTATCGTTCTACTCCATTCTTATTATCTCGGTAATGGTGTCTATATAAGACGTTTGGCTCTTTCATTACGGGCTTACCTCGTCGTGATCTATTGATGCCGGTTAATAGGTCACCGGTTAATTCCTTCATGGTCAATTCTGTCAATTCCTTTCAATTATTCAAATTGCATTGCAACTAGATTATACAGATTATAAACTGATGCATAATACAAGGATTTATATGCTTATATGACTATATGTATGGGTTTTTGTTATTGTGTGCGCACGCGAGCTTTTGTTTTATATAGTCGTAGATATGGTTTGCGGTTAAGAATACAACATTTATTGATATTTTATTTGATAGTGAGAAGTAAGAAATGAAAACTGGAACGCAGAACGGAAAAGGAAAAGAAAAGAAAACTATAATATAAGATGGATTTAAAAATAAACATCCTTATTGTGGCAAAATTTTCATTCTTTTGTAAGGCAGTGGGCTGGCGGAAACATTAACACGCTGGACGCAATGTTTAGCGGTGTTTCGTGTCTTTACGTTCTGAGTTCAAATTCATCCGAGGTCGAATTTACCTTTCGGGCCTGATAAATTAGGCACTAGTTGCGTACTGGGGTCGATTTAATCGACTGCAGCCCCACCCCAAACATTTCAGTCCTTGTGCTTGATTAGAAAAGAATATTTTCCTTCAGTGCTTTTCTTTTATTTTACTGAACACATGGAAACAAGTAAATCTACGTAAGTTGATACGTAGACACTTTACATGTTTATGTTAATAATAGACAACAACTCAAATTGATTTATTTAATATTTTGTTAAATTTATCAGTAACTTCAAAAAAAGGAAAAACTAAAGAATTCATTGAGAGTTTATTTTCAGATTATGAACATTATCCTTCAAGTTGATAATTTTCGTTCAAAATATTATTTATCACATATCTAATGTGAGTGCTGATATTTGTATGATTACTTTTGGTTGTTTTGTTTTTTATCTAGATATATTTTCGCAGTATGGTTTTGATCACCATGGAAGAATTCAAGATATTTGATTTTCGTGTCTTTAATATTATTTTTTTCTAATCTTTAGCAGCTTTTTTACGTTACCTTTTAATTTATTGAATTAGAAATAAAGCAGTGAGAAAAACACGAAGAACCACTCAAATCAATAACTAAATAAATACTCTTATCTTCGAGTTATGAAGCAATTAACTTTTTTCTTGGAGCAATTAGTAGTGATCAGAAAACAGACAATAACTTCTAAAGCTAGGACGACGAAATTAAATAATCTGGTGATAAGACAGTATTAATCCCGAGAGGCAGTATTAATACTGAGAGGTTAAAGATATATATATTATATATTAAGTGGGAATAAATATTACCAAACTGTTGAGATTCTGACTTGTATGCTGGCGACGAACTTAATAATGACGAGATGACCGAATTGACGATGTAATATCTCGTACCAGTTTTTTGCATGCATCATCCTGTGATATACCTGTACTGATCAACTGTAAGGTTTCCTGAGAATATTGGTGGTTTCGAGTTTTACAACAATCACATATCATCACCCTGGTTGCCTCGATAGGCTTGACTAAGCCCCACTTTGTGTCCAGTGAGCCCTACACCTGGTAACACTAGCACTTTCATAGCTCACGTCTCCTCATCCACACCCAGTCTGAGAAAACCTCTGCTTCTTCTATAACCTAATTCATGGTCTTCTACTTACTGGTCAGTGGGATGCCCAGCATCTAAGCTCTCAGAAAAATTGGGTTGCTAAACAATGTTTCATACCTCATTGGAATCACATCCTGCCTGCCATACATGACTTTGTCACGGTCCCAACAGTACAGCATATTTCCTTCAGCTGCTGTCATTAGCCTTCTAAATGCAGTCATCCCATGGAATGAGGATTTCTAAAAGAGCCAACTGCTTCGAAGTTACTGAGATTAAGATTTTGCCTGACATTACTGATGTTGACTCGGCAGTTTCTGGATACTTCAGGTCGATTTTGCTATTGCAAGTAGTTTCGGGAAGGTATATCTGCTGGTTGGCAACTTCTTCATATCAGCTCTCACAAAGCTGAGACTATGCTTCGTTGAGCTGAGGCGTTTGCAATGGCTAATCCCATTGTGGACGGTATTTACTATGATCTCCAAAAGTTCTTCAAGACTTTGTCATACTTTTAAAGATGAAATCCCTTTCCCAGAGTCCTCAAATAGCAACTGAGAATATTCTCAAGTTTTCCTTTTCTCAGGCACTGGAAGTATTTTGGCGTCGGACTTCCCCTAAACAATAGGTTTGCTGGCCGCAGTAGGAGATCCAAACATATTTGAATTGAAAAATACGTCCAGTGCGATAAGCTAAGCAAAGATTCGGTCATATGTAAAAAGTAATGATGCACACACACAAACACCTAAAGTACTACGGAGGCATACACACAGAACATAAGTGCTGATGCATACCCCTACATATATGCTCAGTTTAACTTAACTATATGGTTACAGACTCAGGAATTATCTTAACTCAAATATCTTGTCACATTGTTAACGACCGGCATAAACTTCATTAAGAACTTAAATCAGTTTCAAAGAAAAAGCATATGTGTAAGTGATTATAAATTAGCGAAAGGTTACTGAATTGATATAATGCGTTTTCATATATTTTGTAAGCCTGAGGGATTACCTAGACGCCATTATATTTTGCTTGCAATGTGCCAAAGTTTATATATATGCATCTGCAGTCGGCCGTCGCAACTATGACTGTTCATAGATTTGGCATGACGTGATCAGATTTCACCTTACGGTCAGTTTCTCGCATGTGTTTGCCATTTGTTACGATCAGCTTCTTTCCATTTCACATTCCTTTTTGCATTATCTTTCAGAACCTTACACAGGGAAGAAAGAACTATGACCTGTTTAAAGTCCCAAAAATTGGAGTGACTTTCATTCATCAATCACATTATCAAACAAATGTAGAACTACGTTAGTTTACCATATATGATTTCCGTCAATCTTCTATAATGCATGTTTGAATTATACCTAAGTGGCAATGTATCAGAGATTATGAGTGCAAGTCAGAAAAATTTTAAGAGATTGAACATAGTAATTATTATGGGAGTTGAAATATAATAAAATTACCTTTAGAAAAGCATGAACGGTAATAATCTATTGAACTTCTAAGAATCTGTCTGATTGTCTGTCTGTCTGAATATTTCTCTCTCTTTCTCTCTCTATCTCTGTCTCTCTCTCCCTCTCACTCTCTCTCTCCCTATCTCTTTCTCCCTTTCTCTCCTCTCTCTCTCTCTCTGTCTCTCTCTCTCTCACTCTCTCTCTCTCTCTCTCTCTCTCTCTCTGTCCGTCTCTCTCCCCTATCTCTCTCTGATAATATATATATCTACATACATATATGTATATATACATGCATACATATAAGTATGCGTACATATATATATATATATATATATATATATATATATATATATATATGTGTGTGTGTGTGTGTGTGTGTGTGTGTGTGTGTGTATGTGTGTGTGTGTGTGTGTGTGTGTGTATATAAAAATTCATGTATATATACAATATATACATATACACACACGCAAACATTCACACACACACCCCTATATATGTATATACAGAGAGAACAAGAGAAAGAAAGAGAAAGAGAAAGAAAGAACAAAAGAGAGGAAGGGAGACGGTGGGAGAGGAGAGATTCTTAAAAGTTAAATAAAATGTTGCTGTTCATGTTTGTTAAGATATATACATACCTAGTTATCTATGCTATTAAATACGCAATTCTATAAATAAACTCTCAGTTAAGACATTCTTATGAGATAGATCCATTTATCACGACAAATTGGCAAACGCATATTTGGCAACATAGAGGAAAAGGATTTGAACTCAACTTGTAGGTACTACTCATTTGAATGACAAGTTTATATCAGCTTTATGAATGTGCTTGGGAATGCATTACCATTAAAGCTTCGGAATAACGTATTTTCTCATTATATTTGGTTCATTTTAAATGAATATATGTTGCTATTTTCAGACTGTTCTTCCATAGTTCGTAGGTTCGGTGAAGGACAGGGGTAAAAATTAATTAAGATGGCTTCGGTGATATAAAGTCTGGATGTTATCTTTAAATTTTCTCGAATTACGATGTTGTCAACAAGTGTCTTTTTATATAATTTCATACAGCAGTCTTTAGGACTCTGTGAAATAGGAATGTGTTAGTAAGGGCTATATTGTATATGTATGTATAAATATTTCCATCGTGCACACACAAATCGTCGTGAATCTTTCTTTTATATATTCATGCGTGTGTGTGAGTGCGTTTCTCTGTGTTTCTATGTATATATATATTTATATATATATATATATGTATATATATATATATATATATATATATAT
>NC_068984.1:47997500-47998870 GCF_001194135.2 Octopus bimaculoides | reverse complement strand
GAGAGAGAGAGAGAGAGAGAGAGAGAGAGAGAGAGAGAGAGCAATAAGAAAACGGATGAGAATAATACGTGGTATTCATCAACTTATTGACATTATATTATGTCAAATTATTTGTTTCTTTACTAACGGAACAATTATTACAATATACAAACACGTATGACATATTATGCCCTACATATATGATATAATAAAATAATATATAAAATGCAAAATATAAAATATAAAATATCAGTAATTATAAAAATATAACATATAGTGATACAAATTCGGATATCTTACAGCTGTTTCAATCTAGTTTAAAAACACCCCATTCTACCTTCATCACTTCAGTAGACTGAAGTAATTAGTAGATGAAATAGAGGTACTTGGATGTTACTTAAGGCCACGTCAGAGATTTTATAGGGTACACAAGGTTAAGTTATAACTATAAAAACTCACATATATATGCATACTTGTACATATACATAGGTATACATGAATATATAAATACATAAATACATATACGTACGTTTAAATGTATATACATAAATGTCTATATATTCACACAAATGAATCAATTATTTTTATCATTAAATGCATCATATTATACATATTAGATAAAATGTAATCAGAGGTATGAGGAAGTTATAAGAAAGTTATAAGAGGAATAATATTGCAATTTATAAAAACAATATATCTAAAAAATTTTTTATGCGACAATGGAACTGTGTATACTTGAGGTGGACACATATATACACACATACACATACATATATACATATATATACATATACGTTTTCGTACAAACATTTTCATAGGTACATACTTATTGGATACATATTATCCCTTAGTGGGTTGAATTCACCACCCCTAACTTTCTTACATATATATATATATATATATATATATATATATACATAAGATAAAACGTACTTGGAAATGGATGCGTGGCGTTCGATCATATAATGATATAAATAATATATATATACATGCATATATACACATACATATACATGCCTATATATATGTATATATACAGCCATATATGGGTACAGGTGGAGGTGCAATGACCCAATAGTTAGGGCAGCGGACTCGCGGTCATAGGATCGCAGTTTCGATTCCCAGACCGGGCGTTGTGAGTATTTATTGAGCGAAAACGCTTAAAGCTCCACGAGGCTCCGGCAGGCGGATGGTGACGAACCCTGCTGTACTCTTTCACCACAACTTTCTCTCACTCTTACTTCCTGCTTCTGTTGTGCCTGTAATTCAAAGGTCCACCCTTGCCACACTGTGTCACGCTGTATATCCCTGAGAACTACGTTAAGGGTACACGTGTCTGTGGAGTGCTCAGCCATTTGCACGTTAATTTCACGAGCAGGCTGTTTCATTGA
>NC_068984.1:47996884-47997490 GCF_001194135.2 Octopus bimaculoides | reverse complement strand
TGTCTGTGGAGTGCTCAGCCATTTGCACGTTAATTTCACGAGCAGGCTGTTTCATTGATCGGATCAACTGGAACGCTCAACGTCGTAAGCGACGGAATGCCAACAATGGGTACAGGACGTCAAATTTCTACAAGATCGTTAAGTCCTCTACTTAGTTTTCACGTAACGAAGATCAAAGGTAACACATTCACTCATTCATTCATGCATACATACTTATATGTATACACGCGCGATTGTGTGTGTATGTGTGTGCAGGTGGGTGGGTGGGTGTGTGCATGTGTGAGAGAGAAGGCGCAAGACTCAGCGCTTAGAGCGTCGGTCTCACAATCCTGAGGTAGTGATTTCGAAACCCGAATCTGTCTTTGTGTTATATTCTTGAGCAGGACACTATATTTCACGTTGCTCCAATTCACTCAGCTGTAGAAATGAGTTGCGACGTCACCAGTGGAGAAGTGGGGCTAGTATGCATGGGCGATTGCTGGTCTTCCATCAACAACCTTGCCCTGTAGGGCAACTTTATAGGTGCAATCCCGTGGTCACTCATGACCGAAGGAGATCTTTACCTTATATATATATATATATATATATATATATATATATATATAT
>NC_068984.1:47996155-47996718 GCF_001194135.2 Octopus bimaculoides | reverse complement strand
GAGAGAGAGAGAGAGAGAGAGAGAGAGAGAGAGAGGGGAAGGTTGAAAAAGCATTTTGTATTATTTATTCACTATTAGACATGTTTCATTTGCTATTAGAAATTTTTCTGACGGAGAATCAAATAATCTGTCTGACGAATTTCTTGCGTTTAACCTATATGTACAATTTGGTAAGTCTTATTAACGAATGACACGTGTAATCGTGAATAAATGATGCCACTGCATTTTTACGATCTCCTGTTTTGATATATAATTACTCTGCAATCAATGTTTCCAGAATTTTCAAGTTTAATGCGTACCTCACATAAATAAAACAACTACACACGGAATTGAATTACTGGAATACGAAGAGGACACAGCTTGGATTTCAACCCTATCTAGTTTATATATATCCTATTACATTATGTATATATATAAATGTAAATATATATTTGCGTGTGCTTATTTAGATAGATACATGGATAGATGGATAGATAGATACATGCATGCACACACACACACACACACACACACACACACACACACACACACACACACACACACACACACACACACACACACAC
>NC_068984.1:47992441-47995389 GCF_001194135.2 Octopus bimaculoides | reverse complement strand
ATATATATATATATATATATATATATATATATATATATATAGTAATACATATTACGCAAATAGGAAGAAATAGAAGGCATACTGAATAATAGAATTCAAAACAATTGTGGCATATAGGGATAAGAATAAAAACAAGAGTGACAATGAATGATGTAGAAGAAATGAAGAGAAATTTAAAGCCGAGTGACTTAAGCCTCTTACGTACTTTATCGACACGCGCGCGCACGCACACACGCACACACTTTCTCTCTCACACACACAAATAGCTAAATTAATGTTGTTTATGTATCTACGATATAGGTTATGTATATTATATCATACTTTGATACGATGTAGACTTCGATATTCGTTGAAAGAACCCTGATATTAAATAAAGTACTACCACTTACGGTATGTAAATTAGAAGCACCATTTTTGTGTAGCTACTGCAATTGTTGAGTATATACACAAACTGGCTGCTTCCTTCTCTGGGATTGGTCAAATTGCTTTGCACGTTTTTGATGACAATTTTAAAACAACGCTGAGTCATACATTCAAAATAAATGGAAGTGGAAAGACGAGTTACTGAAGAGATTGCAAGAGTGCAATGAAGTGATTTAACAAAAAACTAAATACTGTTTATAAATAAATAAAGGACCGAACCAGTGCGTGTGTTTATTATCGGCATAATGCCTCTCTATCCCAAGGTTTAATAGTATTTCTTTCAACACACGTATTCACATCAAGAATCTTGCACAACAACTACACATAGAAATAGTAATCCATAATTAGCCCCTTTTTGTTTATATATATATCTGTGTGTGTTTGTGTGCGCGCGCGCGTTCGTGTGCGTACGTGCGTGTGTGTATTAGCAATGCCGAAAACAAAGACGGTTTCAATACTCGCATTAGAGTGGAAACTGCTGCAAGTAGCCAAGGGCCCATGTTCTGGTGTTAAATCTAGCGATGAATTAAATCTATCAAGCATGATTATGTACGCTTCTCCGCATGATTATCTGTCAAATTTCATCAAGCAAGTCTCATTCTCAAGTCTCCTATCGTTTCTAGACTATGGTAGACTGCACTTGCCTAAGACTAAGTTGAACTTGAGAGCACATGATTGCTACACATATGGCCATAACACCATATATATTTCATATTTTCACAGAAACAGTATGTTTCTGTCACAACAGACAGAACAAGGAATGGACGAAAAAGTAGATGAAAGAGAGGAAGAGAAAGAAGGAGAGAGAAAGAAAGAGAATATGAATAAGGGAAAAGGAAAGAATTCGGTAAGAATGCAGGACTGACAAAGCTAGGGAAGTAATATTTGCTGACAGATTCGCTAAGAGACAGGAATAAAATGAATGAATGAAAAGAACGAAAGATTGAAGGAGATGGAGAGATAATACTGACAACCCACCAATTACTAATAAATAAGAATATGCCCTAAAAAGATGAAGAACTGATAAAAAAAGATATTTTAAATAAGTTTATATAACAAGATATTTGGTAAGTAAATGTAGTGTTTGTTATTTTAATTAGATGGTAGATATATTGGCGTGATCTCTGTGCTTGTAATTTTCCTAAAAATGTATAGAATTCGCCAGGAGAATTTACGAGCGCTTATACATATTTAAACACACACACACACACACACACACACACACACACACACACACAAACGAGGGTTAGTTATCTGAGCAAAATACTTAGCAGCATTTGTTTCAACTCTTTAAGTTGTGGGTTCAAGTGCTGCTGAGGTCGATCTTACCTTTAATCCTTTCTGGGTGGAAAAGATAACTACCCGCTGAAGACTGGGGTCGATGTAATCCTCTTACACCTCTCTAACAATTGCTGGCCTCATATCGAAAATTGAAGCCATGTATCCGTGCACAAGACGCACACAATTATCTATAATAAAAATATATACACTACAGTATTTATATTAAAAATATATATATTTATGAAATAAAGCATTTATTTAGTCAGCAGACTTCGTTTTCTGGTTAAACACCATGGAAAAGTTTGTGATGATGGTATAATTTCACGCTACATTAATTAGTTGTTGTCATTCGATGTTTGTGTGTGGCACTCCGTCGGTTACGAAGACAAGGGTTCCAGTTGATCCGATCAACATGCTCGAGAATTTAACCTGCAAGTGGCTGAGGACTCCACAGACACATGTTCCCTTAACGTAGTTCTCAGGAAGATTCAGCGTGAAACAGTGTGACAAGGCTGACTCTTTGAAATACAGGTACAACAGAAACAGGAAGAAAGATTGAGAGAAAGGTGTGGTTCATCCCCTACCGGAGCCTTGTGAAGCTTTAGGTGTTTTCGCTCGATAAACACTCATAACGCCTGGTCTGGGAATCGAAACCACGATCATATTACCACGAATCTGCTGCCCTAACCACCGGTCCATTGCTTTTTGTGTGATTAGTCATAGTCATGATTAGCCAAAGAAGTGAAACCAGTCTAGTATATAAATATATTCCTTCATAAATATATTTTGTCAACAAGTATACTTCAGTGCACTTTATTTTTCTTATAATTTACCACGTTGTGTATCTTTCTAGAATGTTTTCACTATGCGCACACACGCACATACAATCATACATACACGCACACACATACACATACCAACACACACATGTGCATACACGTACATACATACATACACACACACGCATATATATCCATACATACATCTATGCCTTTTAATGTAAGTACATCGCGAAAGGCATCGTGTTGTGAGGAATTCGTCCGGAGATCATATCTCTTATGGGCATGCGTTTTTAAATGCAATATGTACTGGAGGGAGAAGAAAGATGTCCCACCAGCGGTTAGTGACAACACCTGATGCATTTCTGCATATCAAAAGCGAAGTAATTTTTTCCTTGGAAATGTATTTACATTAGGCAGATATATAGGTAGTTATTTTAATCTATTATTCCTTTTGCAGCTTAA
>NC_068984.1:47990166-47992265 GCF_001194135.2 Octopus bimaculoides | reverse complement strand
ATATATATATATATAATGCAGTAGGCATATGCAATAAGTGCTCAGGTCGGCTTGCAACTACAACTTCAAACTGAATGGACATATGTGTGTATTAAAAAGAAGGAACGAGCCTGTAAAACATATGGTAGCATAGAATTTGTAATTCCAACATAGCTGTAGAGCTGCTAAAACGGAGTAGAAGGTTTCATGTAAATAAGGGGAGAAAAGGGCTGTGAACAACATATTACTCTCTTATTTACTTATTTATATGATGCCATTTACTCCAAATATCTCATTGTAGCAATTCTCCAATTATGTTTAGACTATAAATGACAACATACGTTATGCCTGTTCAGGCATAGCTGAGTGTTTAAGAAGTTCACTTGGAAACAACTTGCTTCTATGTTCACTCCTATTTGTTATACGTTAAACAAATGTCTTCTACATTATGTTCCGCCAATCAGATACAAAGCCATATGAAATCTCGTCGATTAAATGGTCAAAGGGCGTTGGGGCGCGCGCGCGTGTTTGTGTGTGTGTGTGTGTGTGTGTGTTTAGTTGTGTACGTGTGCGTGTATGTCTTCGACGTCTTCGTTTTAATTCGCTCCAATGAACACGACGATATTTTCTCAAGAAGTCTTTGACACAATTTGCCTTGTATGTCAATGGTTTCAAAGATAAGTTGAATAAAAATGTCTAAAGGAAAATAAGTGAAGTTAAGAAGCAAGAAGAGCGTCTAGCTGTTGTAAAAGGATGTCTCTACAAAGTCTTTGTCAAAGGTATGCTACAACGAAAACGGACATATACATGAAAAAGTGACATTCAACATCTTTGGCCGATTTTCTATGGTGACTGAAAGAGTATAAAATGAAATATAGCATATTTTGGTCCATAGTAAAGCAAGCGAAACTATACAATATAATTTCCAGGAGAAGCCGTTTCTGCTCCAAGGAATCCCTGTCTATTCTTTGGATTAATGAGAAGATCTTTGATAGACTGTCTAAAAGACTCTCGAGATGCCTACACGCATGTAAATGCAGTTTTGCACAATACAGTGGAAATGAATTTTGAGTAACTGTTAACGTAATTTACTTTAAGATACGGATGCTTTAAGTTTACCCTTAACCTCTCCATTCTGACAAACACCAAGTAAATAGTTAACTCGCTTTGTGATTAAGAGTGCACTAAACCTCACGTTTGCGTATGCTCACATTTCCGCGGATGCTTGTATGAGTAAGTGTAGTCGCGCCATACACCTTACCCGAGGTCGTTAATACATCCATACTTGCTAACGGTTATTTATTATACTTTTCTCACTCTACTGCGTGTTCGTTTCTCTCTTTTACATCTGTGATTTTATTTTTGATCTTCTATGTAAATGAAGATATTTCTTCCGTCTGGCTGCTTTTCTTTCTACAAAACGAGAAATTACATTGCGGAACTGTTATTTTAACGAGTTCTGTCTATTTATCACCTGATGAGATACATCTGCACCAGTTGTTTAGTGTCCTGCCCGTGATAGATCGATGCTAGATGCGTCGAAACAATTATCGAAAGCGTATATTGTTGTTAATCAC
Organism: Octopus bimaculoides; assembly: GCF_001194135.2. Taxonomy (NCBI): domain Eukaryota; kingdom Metazoa; phylum Mollusca; class Cephalopoda; order Octopoda; family Octopodidae; genus Octopus; species Octopus bimaculoides. Next base: position 47,990,709 of record NC_068984.1, on the reverse strand, counting down.
CCTCCTTGAAGAAAACTACTTGCTGTGCGATACTCAGCATGGTTTTCAACCAGGTCGGAGCTGCTTGATCCGCTGCCAACAGCACTATGACTGGGTGTTGAGGCAGTTACTCAACAACTTAATCGTGGACGTAACATACCTTTACTTTGCAAAAGCTTTGGATAAAACTGATCAAACTTTTCTACTCTAGGTACCAGGCCCAACATTTTTTATATTTTTTTTTATTTTTATAGACTATATTATTATTATTATTATTATTATTATTATTATTATTATTATTATTATTATTATTATTATTATTATTATTATTATTATTATCATTATTATTATTAAAAAAACTATACATACAATTATATATCACAAAAGTAATTACGTCTCTGGTGAGCGGAAATATTACTTATATATAATAAATCCATTTTGGATGTTATTACAGCAACAAAATTTTCGCGAAACGATCATAAGATAATTTTAGATTGCCAACATACACATATATGCACTCACACATACATATTTTTATATTTAAACTTATATTTATTATTATAT
>NC_068984.1:47984863-47989919 GCF_001194135.2 Octopus bimaculoides | reverse complement strand
CATATATAGTTTCAACAATATTTTTTGTTTATCAATGGTAAAAGTTTTAAATTAGGAAAACATGGTTAAAAGTTTCAATGTTGACAAACTAAAATGTTTCAATGTTGACAAATTAAAATGTTTCAATGTTGATAAATTATCATGTTCAAAACAGGTGAAAGTTCGAGATTAAAACTGTATATCAATTTGTTAGAATCTACAAGGTTCATTAATTTCAGTGCTGGTCGACAAGTCATGTTTTTGATTTCAGATTGCTCCCGTCGATTCAGTTGTATAAATTGGTAACTCGACAACGGAATAGCTTTCAAAGTAACGTTGCCTCGGCCACGTAGTCAGGACGGTGGTATCCTTCGAAAGCTAAAACACTATGATTCCACGCATTACAATGCGCTTCCTCGCATTCCGACAAGCAGTATGTAACAACATCGGATGATCTACTCGATACAGTGTTGTATGTATGAATGTATGTATGTATGTATGTATGCATGTATGTATGCATGTATGTATGTGTGTCTATGTATATATATATATATATATATATATATATATATGTGTGTGTGTGTGTGTGTGTGTGTGTGTGTGTGTGTGTGTGTGTGTGTGTGTGTATGTTTTGGTGGATGGGATGTGTAATAAAAATCTGTAGGATTTTACAGCAGTGACTATGCGAACTAAGAATATATTAATCGAAACAGTAGCTTGAGATCAGTTATATGTGGAAATCAGTCGATTTAATTTCTTTCAGCCATATAATGAAATTACAGGTAGATTCACCGTAGAGAACAGCTGATGAAATCCCATATAAGTTCGAAACTACTCAAAATTTAAACAGAGACCAATTTTTCATAGATTAAGATATTGTGTATAATTTCAAGGTGTTTCCATCTACCTACTGTATACAGCGGTTGCTAAAATTAATAGATATGTAGTATACTATAGCTCTGAAACAAAACCTTCTTCTTAATACACCTGTAGTGTATAAATACACGCCCGTGTGTAAACACATACATAGTAACACACAAAAAAACTCACAAATACGTACACGCAGTCACACACAAGGAGTTATATGGATTTGTGAACTTTTGTGCTTGTAAAGTAAGAATACCCAAAGATGCCTTACCATTTTAGTATCCAATTATATTTGGAGTTTCACGAAAGATATTTAACAAATATACAAACTATTATACAGAATGTGTTCTTCCAATTAATGCCCCATAAATAGGTAATTTTTGTGATTCAAAGAAGTATAAAATTCTATTGCAATCTTTGTATTTTTGTTTATCAATGGTAAATTAGGAAAACATGGAGAAAAAAATTGCATCGAATTTTTTTTTGAAAAATTTCTGAAACTAATTTTTGCCAGGTAATGGATTTAGTATGCACGTGAAGATTTTATTTTTTTTGTCATTATTAACGTTGAATTACAATACCCACCATTCTTGATTTTGTTTCTTCTTTTGTGTGACTTACACTTGTAATGTTAGTTTCAGATTTTGGCACAAGGGTGGCAATTTTGGGATAGGGTGCAGTTTAATTAGATCGAACCCAGTGCGCAACTAGTAATTGTTTTATCGACTCCGAAATGATGAAGGGTAAAGTTGATCACGAAATGCTGAAATGCAAAGTCGACTCCGGCGGAATTTGAACCCAGGACGTAAAGACGGACGAAATGCTGATAAGCACTTCACCCAGTGTGCTAACGATTCTTCCAGCTCACCAACGTGTTTTCTTTTTTTTTTTTTTTTTGGCACGCACTTGTCATATTAGTAATATGAAGTAATCATATCTGCATACTTTGAATAGACGTATGTGTGATTCAGTGTCTAAACGTTTTTCACCTATTGTCTAAGGTTAGATTAAAGAAATATGATATACATTTGCTGCGTTTTGATGTTATACATTTACCACAAATCGTCTCCAAATTTCAAAATGAAAAGTTAAATTAAACATCGGCGCATGTATGTTATACATACATTTGAAAATAATAAAATGAATATTTACTTCAAGAATCATTATTTTTTATTTATTTTTTTTTTTTTTCGGTACATATTTTCTCTGTATATGACTTCTTTTAGTAAGAGTATCCAATAATTAAAATTCGCATTCATGATTGTGAGCAACTTTAATTTTGAGGATTTTTTTCAATAAAACTTCTTAAATCTTTAGATAAAGGCATTAATTGATAAAATTGGTGTGTTTTTTTCTGCAGCTATGTTCAGGTACTTAGAGTACGATGCACCTCCAATTCCATGAGGTCTTCATTGGATAGTTTTGCATGGTCTGTCTGTGATTCAAGATTTGCAACTCTTACTAATAGATTTCATGAACTGTAGCCTGCGTGCCAATCTAACATTCTCCTAATAAGTATGTTGGCTCCCTAAATTCCTGTGATCCTGCTATGCAGTATAGAAGAATTTTACTCTTCACATGAGTTAATATGATTCTTTTCACTTTTGTGCAGTTATCTGTTAAATACTCAATAGTGGTCCATTTATATTAATTCCACTCAGACTCAATCGCTTCAACATGAGCCATAATTGTTATATATAAGATATACCATCAGTGATTGAGCCGTAGGTAGATCAAAGCTGATTGGATCTGAAGGCATAAAAGCTATTTGAATATTACTTTTCTTGGCATCAAACTTTGGTAGGTGACTTGGAGAATAGTCCACATGAGGCACCATTTTATTTTCAAGGTTTTTACACTAGCAATAGTCTCTGCCAGCTGGGAAGAAGAAAAAATAAGCTAATTCTGGAACTTTTGTGTGGTGGCCCACTCCATATTATTTGATCAGCATATAATGGGAAAATGAGATTTAGAGTTACTTTTATAGCTACTGATATTTCAGATATATAATTAAACAGTGGTTTGATCTTTAGTTCTCCTAGATAACAGTCACCATGTACAAGAATAGTATGATTTTTGGCAGGCATAAATTAATAAGGCTGGAAATGCAGCTGCAGCATTTTTTCGACGCTTACATTTTCACATTTTACTGGATGTTTTGCAATTTTGAGGAATTCTTAAAACGCTCGAACCAGTCGCGATAAGAAGATTTCACTTTCTACAGAAGAATTTTTTTTATTTAGGTTATCAATATAGAATTGAAGCTTAGCTTTCATTTAAATATTACGTAGCGAATACGGAGAGTTATGCTGATACACGTACTCCGTCTAAATGCCTTCTTATTTTTTTTTACCTTTTTCCCATTTTTATCTTTATGCAAGATTTATCATGAGTCAATTTTACTGCAGCTAAACATATTACGCTTTGAGAACAACTGATTGTTCAGCATAACTGTCAATTGTTCGTATACTTGTTCAGTAGAAACTGTGCTCTTCCAGTATCAATAACTCAGTAACCCCACATCAAATTTCAGTCTGCTTCCATACAGCAACAGTGAATAGTACAAGTTAAGCTGTCAATAAAAAGGAGACAGATCAATGAATAAATATGTGCAACGCGAAAGTTACGAGGAGAAACTCAAACGTGCGTTCAGTTTAAAACCAAATGCAAAATGATTTCTAGTTTGGAATCTGACAAGTTTCGTACTAGTTCGCTGTTCAGTTGTTTACCTGTAATTGGTTAACATGCATCATATTTTATATTTTATTATTTCTTTTAATTTATTATAATATTTATTCAAATACCTGCATTAAAAAAAACAGAAGAAATGTAGCTTGTAAGTCTGTAACGGGACAGATTATAATTTACACACAGTATACCAAAGAAAGGAGATAACTTTTAAGATTTTTAATGAATTATTTCATATGAAACAACCTCTACTTTAAAATGCAATACATTATATGTATATTGCAAGAAATTTTAAGCTTTTAAATAGAGTTTTCATTGCGTTACACAAACTATATAAAATTAACCCGGACTTCAGATAATAGTTGGCAATTTCAAACGACAATAAAAGGGAGCACCGAAGCATTTTCTATAAGATTAACCCCTTTCAGGATGCCCCTTCAATATGTTTCTAAAATAAAATTAAAGAATTTTGCTACACAAGACTACATCAAATTCACTATATATTGATCAAGTTGCTGAATTAGTTTAATAACATATCCATTCATTCAAAACAAGTCCTTATGGATTCAAAAGTGAGTATATAATTGCTGTTATATTTCGCATTCAAAAACATATACCTTTAGACAACAAGGTGCTAATTGGATCATTTCTTAAAGATGTATGAAAATCGACCCCAGGACTTATTTTTGTAAGCCTAGTACTTATACTATCGGTCTCTCTTTGCCGAACCGATAAGTTACGGGGACGTAAACACACCGGCATCAGTTGTCAAGCGATGCAGGGGAACAAACACAGACACACACATATACATACATATATATATATTATTTTATGTATAGTAATATTATCTCTGTTATTGAAACTTTCGATGAATACGTTAATAGTTACCAGGGGTAGCAAAATTACACTAAAAAACAAGATATCCCAGCCGATTTACAGGTTGATATACCGAGTTAACGTGATACATTTTGAGAATATATGGATAATAACAACAAATGGAGCAAAACGTATGTCGATGAAAGTTCCTTTAATTCCTACATATATGTTTCGAAGCAAGTGAGGGCCGTTTCACAAAAAAAAAAGAAGAAAGGCTTGCTGGAATCATCACTTGTTTCTCATCAGGGAGAACATAAAAAAAACATTTAGTAGCAAGACAAAAACGAAATGATGGGGTAACTTACGAGCTGAGATGTTACATGGTCAGTGGCCGTTAGAAGGTTTGTTTACATAGAGTTATGGCGGGGTCACCAATATTTTTCCATGGGCTTTAGGCATAAGAACGCTAGTTTACATAGTAATATAAAGGGAGGGTGTTATTGATGTGAAGCTAAGGGTTGTGGTCAAGGAGTTATTCGGGTGGGTCAGGGGAGATAATTAAAGTGAGTGTTTACATATGTGTCTGCTAATGTGCAGATACCTATATACAAACACGTGCGTGTACGCACATACACACATACATATGCGCACACCCATGTATACATACCCACACACCCAGATACACCCATACACATACACACACACA
>NC_068984.1:47974546-47984853 GCF_001194135.2 Octopus bimaculoides | reverse complement strand
ATACATACCCACACACCCAGATACACCCATACACATACACACACACACACCCACACAGAAACCTCCACATGTACATATGTACATACACGCTCACCTATATTCATACGTCCCTGTATCTATACCTACTTTCCTGTATATGTACAAACATGCAAGTATCCACACCCGCACACTCATACATACATATACATGCACGCACACATGCATGTATATATGTATGTGCACCTACATATGCGCATACATTTATACATGTATATACATATATATATATATGTGAGTAAAAATAAATACAAAAAAAGGGTTTTGTATGATCGTGTATAGAGGAATATATTATTTTATTTAAAAGAGTTCCAACTCTGTCTGTTTTTTATGTTTTTTATTTATATTCTTGTAAGATTTATGTGGGATATAGAATATGGAATATATAATATATAATATAAAAAAGATGGATGGTACAATGAAATGAAGTATTGAATGTCTTATTGAATATATGAAATATTGAGTGTTCAATATAAAGGATTAAATATATAAATATATAAAGGCTAATACGTATTTTCTATACCTTGTGGTATTTCATCATGGCCGGTATGACAGACTGTAACAGACTGTAATAGACTGGCTGGTTTTCTGTCTTTTATACCTATTCCTTTGGACAGCAGCAATATGTGTTTGGCTATTTTTAGAGTTGATGCCAAGTTTATTTTTAGAAATGATAACATTTGATAGATCTTTTGTGTTTTGGCTATAGGGATAAGATTTTTGAACCCCAGTAGGTGTTTGGCTATTTTTAGAAATGATGACATTTGAGAGATTTTTTGTGTTCTCGGGGTATATGCATATAGAAGCAGGTATGGTTATGTGGTAAGACGTTTTGCCTCGCAGTCACATAGTTTCTGGTTCAGTCCCACTCCGTGGAACCTTGGGCAAGTGTCTTCTATTATACCCTCTGACCAAATGAAGTCATGTGAGTGGGCTTGATAGATGGAAACTGAAAGAACGCCGTCATATGTTTGCATGTGTGTGTATGTCTGTCTGTCTGTGGCTGTCTGTCTGTCTGTCTGTCTGTCTGTGTCTTTGTGTCTGTCTTTGTGTCTACCACCGCTTGTCCGTGTGTTTACGTCCTCATAAAACTAGCGGGTTGGCCAAAGAGATCGATAGAATAAGTATCAATCTTTGAAAGAAAATAAGTACTGGAGTAGATTAGTTCTGCTACAATTCCTCGAGGTGGTGCCCCAGCATGGCCACAATGTAATGACTGAAACCAGTAAAAGATAAAACATACGAGATGTATCGACTTATACCGCCATATATCAGAGAAGAATGTGACAATGTTTACAACAGTGTTTAAACAGCTACGAAAACAACTGTAACAAAAGGTGTCAGAAGAGCATAGTCACCATCATCATCATCAGCAACATTACTGAAAGCAACATAGAGGGACTCGCTGGTCTTGCAAAAGATGCCAATAAGATCTTTAACTTACACCAGTCTGTCTTGAACAGTTAGTGACATATTGGATTATTTATTCATTGTTCTACTATGTCTGAGAGGAGAACGTTTTCTTCATGGCAGGAATACTTTTTATTATACATCTGCTCATTAGAGGTTAATCTGAAGTAAAACTATAACAAGGAGCAGAACGATTATGTAGAGACACGTCTTTTGTCTTGGTGGTGTCAGATGTGGCGTTGGTGATGTCGATTTTGGTGTAGGTCACAATGATATTGATGTTAATGTTATTGTTGATGGCGTTGTTAGTGACAATGGTGATGTTAGTAACGGTACTGGCATTGGTGAAGGTGGTGGGTGATACTGTTGATGTAGATTCTATTGTTGTTATTGCAAATGTCTAGACTCAGATCGATCAAATCAATTTTGAAAGTTGATCCCATCTTTAACATTATTTTGTTCAAACAATATACTGTACCTAAATATATATTAGCCAATATAAACTTTTTTTCTGAAGATAGAATGTGCTTTAGCTATTATTTTTAGATACTGAACTGATAAAATCGTTAACATGCCGGACAAAATGCTTGGTAGTATTTCTTTTGACTCTCTACTTTTTGCGTTCAATTTCCACCGAGGTCAACTTTACCTTTCATCCTTTTAGGGATGATAGAATAAATAACAGTTTAGCGATGGGATCATTGTTTGATGCATTTCAGCTTGTATATTCTATAGATCAACTGTTTTGATGGGTTACTAATTTAATTCTGAGTTGTTTGATGGCTTGGTAATTTTAGTTAAATGGTAATTAACATTTCGTAATTTTGTCGTTTCACAGTTATATGATTAGACACTTTTTAGAAGTTTAGTAGTTTGTTAGTGTTTTGCTGTTAATTCTTTTGTAGTTTTAATGGTGAGACTTAGCAGTAATTTTCTTTGTAGCTTCTTCTGGTTAGCCTAAGAACTGAAACTGATCTATTTCCTCCTGCTTCCTATTTTTTCCTACTAGAAAATGCCGATACTATGTAAGGAGTTCACATATGTAATTCATCGTCGGCAGACGATTCAGATTGGGAACCGTTAAGCACTCTATCATCTCGCCAATCTCCTCACGTACACTCTCGCTATACATCTCTCTCCCCCACTCTCTCTATTTCTTTATGCCTCTCTTCCTACCTCATTTCACACACCGTATAGTTGTATATACATCTGAGAATAACTGGATTACTTATACTAGGCTGAACCAAGTTTGGATGGGATCCAGTGAGGTTTTATTTAATTAAAGAGTTGTTATTCAAATTATTAGTAAGTTGTTTCTTAATTAGTTAGATAAGTAACAAAGCGTATATATTTTAGCGGAAAATCATATAGAATATGAGATGTCCAGGCATTAAAAATGAAGCATTTGAATTGTCTTTGCCGAGATTTAAATGTCGATGCGCTCTCAGTTTACCTGGCGTTGATTTTGGTTTTGAACTATGACGCTTAACACACTTGTTTTATAAATAAACGATTCACTTAGTTCTCTGGTAGATTATGCATGTAACGGCAGGGAGAGTCCGAATAGATTCAGTTCTATATATCAGAATTACCAAAATTATAGACGTTTAGTTGTGTCAAACCAAATAACAATGAAATTGCAGTTCTCTTCGAATCAAATCCAAAGTTCTGGCCCGTAGATATCTCTTTTACCTTTATTTTTTTTTTTCATTTTCGTAATACCGTAACAAGTAAAACTTTACCGCTTCCCTACATACTTTATATTAAGTGAGTGGGTTTAAGGGCAGCGCTTACTTCCGTCTGAAATTCGGTGAAGCTAATGAAAGTCGGTCAATCTACTGAAAGATGGCAAACATTTAAAGAATAATTTCTGCTCACTTCCCTACATATATTACACTTCACCGATTTCTCTCTCTCTCTCTCACACTCTCCCGCTCTTTCCCTCCCCCACGCCATCTCGTTCGCTCTACCCTCTCACTGCCTTCCTGATTTTCTCGCACATGCATACGCACACGTAGAACATATATGTATGATTGTGTATCCACGTGTGCGTGTGCGCTGCTGTGTTTGTATCACTACTGTTGATGATGTTTAGCTTCCATGCCAGTCAGCAGAGATGAAGTATTTTGTTTGCAAAGTCATCCCAACTGTAACCATTTCGTTTTTCATGCAGATTTTTTTGTTTTCAAGGACTACGTTAACCAAGGAGCATTTCCTTTTTAAGTATAGCAGGATGTGACTAAATGAGATTTACCTATTATTTAATGCTTGGTTAGTCGAGCGATTCCGTACATGTTTTGTCGTTAGTTTTGTACGTATGTGTGTGCACGCATTTGTAAATGCGTATACGTTTGTGAACTTGATGTATGTGTGCTCGTGTGTATGTAAAATGAAGAAAGAGGAAGAGTGAAATAAAGAACAGGTGCTAATATTTCTTTGTTAATGAGGTGTTAAAACTGCACCAGACTATAGATCATGGAACTAATATATGACATTATTTCCTTCCTTTTTGCTTTCTGTATTCATATTTATCAACTTTGCGTCTCAAATTGATGGTAAAAATACGACGCAATAAATACTTTTAATGTACTTGCATTTATTGTGTAAGATTTTGAAATGCCCACTTATAAGATCGATGACACAATAAATATCAGTTAAATATGAAAAAGAAAAGCGCTTAAAATATGGAACTGAATTTGATTGAGTTGGTAGAATGCCAGGGTATCGCACAAAGTCCCCAAAATATGATTAATGAGACAGTCAATAAACGATTTAATTGATAAGGGTCAATACAAAAACACATGCTCTTCTAACAAAATAAACGGACGAAACCAAATACAATCATCGTTGACATTTTAAACATGTGATGTCAATATAATAAAAAATTTGTAAATATTATCGAGATGTTCATTAGTGTGTGTGATAGAAAGAGTAGGAAAGGGAGTGTGTAGTATTCGAGGATTCCTTTTTTTTTTTAGTAATATGTCTTCCCGTGTGAAATACAGGAATATTTTGTTGAATATATTTAACGAAGAAGAAAACTAGTTTCATGGAAAACTATGGTTGAGTAAACTCCGTCGATATTAACCTGCAACTAAAACAACTAAAAACATGCATGTGGTTTTTCGACTTGCTATAGATAGCAGCCTAATATTTTTCCACATTGCCATCTAAAAAAGGAAAAGCAAAGCGGTAAATGTAACCAAAGTATACAAAATATAAAGTATTAGGTATTCAGAATATGCTGTATCGTGAATAAATGGATGGAAGTATCACATGTAGAATGTATTTCATTACAAGATCTATCATAGCAGACTTGTAGAAGAACAACAAAAACTACAACCTCTATGATATTAATTTTTATTTTGAACTGATAGCGGATGGATGTTTGGTATGAGGCCTTACTCGTGATTTATATTTTCAAAACAGTAAATAGATAAAATAATTTAGATATTGCTTTCTTCCTTAGGAATTTAGTGAGTATGGGTAAATGACTGAACGAATTCTGGTAAGAAGTTCGGTTCTTAAATTGTTGGCAATGCGAGACAGAGACAAAAATCAAACGTATTGAAATGCTAATTCAGGACATAGATATCCGAGAAAAATTGTAGAGCATTTCATATGCTCCTTTTAAGTCTCTGCCAAATATTACTCGCTTACTTGAAAAATATTGAATTTTAACTTAAACACTATGCTGTTAGCTTATAGTAGACGTCTCTAAAGGGCAGTGCGAGCGAGAGTAAAGTTAACTGGTTCGAATCGTGGATTGAAACAGTATTGCACAGAGAATTTTGAGATATTACACATCCCTCTGCAATGTTGGCCAATTGTGAAATGTTCTACGCCCTTTCAACTACTTACTGAATATTGGTGCTTATATGAACAGATGCTTCACAAATATCTCCCAGTGCAGACTTTTGAACTTAATCTCATATTATATACGACCAATTATCCAGTCACAACTGCTTCTATTCTTCTCATTGTTCTTAAGTGTCTTCGATACACTCTTCACTAATTAAAGTTGACAATATGAAGTAGGAAATCTAGTGATAATGTGTAAAATCAATGAGTAAGAATAAACATTTCAAAGGTAGTGTATATAAATTGGTTTTTAGTTTGAATAAGAGGTCAGTCAGAATGCACCAAGCACTACCATATGTTGGAGATGTCTTCTGAAAGTATCAAATATGCCAGTCGATAATCGTACATTAAAGTGAAATAACGAATAATATAGATTACGAGAAGTTAGATGAGAAAATAAAGAGCAACAACGAAGTAGAGGTCACAAGGTTACATGAGTTCCAGAACTGTTAAAGAGAGATAACAACATGTGGCAAATTTGAAAAAGCTGGAAGATATTGCGGGATTCAAAGTCAGCAATGAAATGACGTATAAGTGTGCTGTGAATATATGCGCACGAACTTTATTGTCTCCTCGGAGATGTAAAAGTTAGCCATCCGAGGTGTATCAATCAAGAGTTGACTGAGTTATCGAACATCAGATAAAAGGATCTTACCAGTGTGAAAGAGTTGGGTGTATCTGAGAGTAATGATTATACTCGTGCGCTTTTTATATACTAGTAATATAATGTTTCATACAGTTGCATCATTATTAGAAACTGTATAGATGAGGCTGGAAAGTGTTAGAATTACTAGGGAGTCCAAGATCAAAGTTAATTTATTTCTTTTTTTACGTTTCTATGCACATCGAGGTGAGATCGATACTACAATTAATAGTTATATATTTTCATCGATCTAACCGACTATTTCCTTCAACTAATTTTTAAACCTTGTGCCAATATTGAAAATTGCTTCAGACTCAATGAGTTGTATATGTGTTTAACAGAAAATAATTTTATTTTCATTTAAGAAAGCAAACGAGTATTCAACTTTATTATCACATCAGATTCAAAAGTTAAATTGAAATCTTTGTGTTGTATGTATATATATATAATTAAAATATCTTGTTTATTACAATGTAACAATAAATAACATAATATCTACATTTTTATTTAAGAGACATGTATTGAAATGTTGCCACTATATTGCAAAATAAGTTATTCATTTTCAAAAGGGCAATAATAGAAGATAGAAGTTTCATAATAAAGGATGTATTGAGGTGTGGACTAGTATATGCATTATATGGCTTGAATTCATGTTAGTTCATAACTCTATTCTCAATCTTATTATATCGAAAATGATATCGTTATGTGAAGTTTATTATGCATACTTGAATGATATATCACGCATTATACATATCTCTGTAATATGAAATTCAGACGGTTTAATAGGAAAGAACATTAGATATAAGAACAAAAATTATTGCTTTTCCAATTCTGATAACAGTATTTGAGCCCAAATTTATCAAAATATTTAAAATAAAAGTGAGTGAAAGAGTAAGATTAGAGTAGCTTTTTGAATCAGGCGAGCAGTGGCTTTGAGAAAGAATGATTGCATTTTTCAATTTCTATACCTACTTTTGCTGCTGGTTTTCAATTAGTCCTAAACAATTCTTTACGCAGTTATATAGAACATAGATAACCTCCTGACAAACGGAACAACAACGCTAGTTTCACTGAATGCTTACAACAATCTATGTAAATAACTCTCTGGTAGCTGTAAGAAAACCGTGACCGTCACAAAATTGGACTTGTCCTTCCTTGAATAAAAAGGCATGCGTTGAACCAAAATATATCTATTTTTATTCATAATATTGTTTTGTTTTACCTTCAGTATCCATAGTTCAGATCTTTTATTTACTTCGTATTTTCATTACTCAGGAGATGGAGATGAAAATTTAGCAGCTCTATATTGCGATTTCTAGGGTATTATGTCGACCATTTAAACCGGAGACTCGAAGTAGCAGCTAGATCAAGTATTGACAGTCTTTTTGCAACATATAGATGGGGTTATAGTCTAGACCAAATTTTAGCGGAGCAAATGAGAAAGTATTTTACACTTTCTTTGGCGGAGTTGCAGTGGAAGGTGGCTGTAAAATTTTCTGATTAGATTTGTACGGGTAACTTATTAGACTTATTTCTTCCCTAAAAAACAAACGGAACCGTAAAAATTCTTTATTGCTTAAAAACAAAATGTACAAGCACACTAATATTTTATTCGTTCGGTTATATTTTTCGTTAGCAGTATCATACAGTAAATATAATAAATGCGTAGGTGCGTAGTTAAGGGATAACAGGCGTTGGACTCACGATCATAAGGTCGTGGTTTCCGATTCTTACACTGGGCGGCAAGTTGTGTCCTTCACATGTTATTTAATTTCTTGATTCTCCTGACTTCTCAGCTGAAGATGAGTACCAGCATAAGTTGCGACAACTTTCTGTTTTTTTATGTCACAGATCTACGTCCCACTTACTGTTACATGCATAGGAGGGCCGAAAGAGTGTCTACGTATGTTCCTGTCTATATAGGCGTCTAAAATAATTAGAGAGATATAGTACAGAACATGCAACCAAATCATACGCGCTTTGCATTTGACCGTTACGAGTGGCAACGTCTACGTAGTTACTCGATTCACTAAAAATAGCAACTAAACTCGTCTCAAGTCATACCTATGCATTATAAACAATGAAGGATATTTTGTTTCTGTTTTGTTTAGTTTTGCTTTGCTCTTCCATATACAACAGCAAATGCGATTATCACAGTCATCGAACATATATGTCTGCTCAATCAGTCGAACAGCATACTGCACCGTACAATTTGCATTAAGAAATCTTTAGTATCAGACGGAAAGTTAAGATACATTTTCCCTTTTCAAAACATTTTGAATATTCCGAACATTTTTCTCTGTAGTAAAATACATTTTAACATCGACATTTGGTGAGAGAATACTTTCAATGCATTGTAATGCATTAGTGACCCATTTTTTTCGCCCTACACAGGTAAAACATATAATGTTGACACCGACGTAATTTGAACTTAGAACATAGAGGTATGTAACTAAATACCGCATATGTATAAGCCTTTGATTTAGCTCCTCTGCTTTCCTATGCTTGTTCTTTTTTCTAAATTGACAATAAGATAATTCATTATTCATATTTGATTGTTAAAGATAGCTTGTTTAGATATCTCATTTATTGTAAGATGACTTCATTTTTCAACGATACAATAATAGTCAAAAAATTATATAATCTCTTATAAAAGAGAAAGTATTTGTCGTTACCTCATGCTGGTTTCGCCAACAGATCACTATCTCATTAGAATGACTGTTATATCGTTCCCTATGATATATTGTAACTATCAATAGGGAATATACAATTTCTACAATTTAATAGGAACGCTAGTTTTATCAAAACAGGGAAGTTAAAATTAAAATATTGTTATTAGAAATTTGCTTATGATATTCTCAAAAAGACTAGTAAAGTATTACATTGATTCAAACAAATATTATTTTTGAAAATAAATTATCGTGTTTTTCAATGTTTGTATCTATATTGTAATTGCTTTTCATTTAACTATTAATAATTGTAAAAGGACATGAAACTGACAAAGACGCCTAGATGCCATGCTAGATACAACACGCCACTCACTTTTATCTCAGTACGACGTAGGTTCATGTATCTGCGAATGGAGAATTTGCTTTCATTCAATAAAAGCTTAATAATAAAATGATATTTGCATGCATTTCATATCCCGCGTGTGAAATTTGGTCATATATTCTAAAATCAAAACTTGAATAAATTTCTTGTAAAAAGGCGGGTTTTAATTTTTTTTTTGTCCTGGTTGTTTTTTCTTTATTTTCTTTTTTATGCTTTTTTTGCTGCAATTATGTTCACTAGATCAACGATTGTATAGTCATATGTCGTAGATAGTCGGCTGAAGAACCCTGTAATAACCATGATTGCTGCGTTCCAGATATACTTGATTTCGAAGGATCTATTTCGACGTTACGATGACGATAATGACAGGAATACTTCTGTGCGATTGGACGGTAAATATATCCGACGTAGATTTGTTCGAAATACCTGTATACGTTTTCCACACTGATATTTCTACCTTTTCGCCAATATATATACCAAGGTTCTTAGTTTCAATATACAAACTGAGATACTTATTATCACATTACAGATTCTCAGAAAAAATAACATAAAACAATAGCTCTTATATTTATGCCCGATGTATAAATTACTATGCACGTGGCATGCGCATTAGCAAAAGAAAATATTTTAATTTGCAAGGAGTGTTTAACTGTATAGCATACAGCTTTAAGATGTTCATCCAATAGACTTTTAGAAAAATCTTGCAAAAAAAATATTTACAGCAAAGCAACAAAACAATATTAGTACCGAGGGATTATTTACGAGAGAAATCCTATGAAAATATATGTACACATTTTATAGAAATATAAAAATCAATATTACTCCAGTGATAATGACGATTAATGTATTTTAATATCTTTTGATAATTTTCGGGGAATCCAGGTATATACTTTTGACCACTTTAGATCAAATGATGTAACAGAAAAGCTAAAATTGCATTGGTAGCGATTTAATCTTAACTGAAAAGTATTCTCAGCTAACTCTATAAAATCATTTGAAAAACTTAGCGCCAAATACTTTTACACAGGAGAGAATGAATTTGAACGACAGTCAATGTGAAAAATAAAATACATGTACAAACTGATTGTAGAGAGCCATCCAACAAATTCAACATTAACATTTGCTATTTCTTAAGAAAATGTCTATGTACTACTAAAATTACATTTTGTATTATTTCTATTAAAATCTTACAAGATCGTTTGATCAATTTTGGAGAATATTAAACTAGTCTGATGCTGAAACTAGTCAGACTGACCCTTCGTTTTCTGTTTTCTGTGTGTGTGTGTGTGTGTGTGTGTGTGTGTGT
>NC_068984.1:47963617-47974435 GCF_001194135.2 Octopus bimaculoides | reverse complement strand
GTGTGTGTGTAGATTTAGAAAGAACGAAAAAGAGAGCGTGCATGTTAAATAGCTTCATATTACTTGAAGTAGTGAGTCGATGATCATTTTTATTTCATTGAAATTGTAATGAGAATTCATTGTTAATGGAATTATTTTCAGAAATGGCAATGGTGGCAATTCATTTAATTTCGATCACTCATGAATTAACTGGAAATATAGAGAAGTTGACTGAATTAGTATAATCTTTGGCAGGCATTGTGACAACTGCGAAGTTGTATCTCTCTTGCTGGACTTAGTGGAGCAAAGACCACATTATCTGTTACTAAGATCTCAGAACGACCAAAGGAATTATTTTATACCTTGTGTGGGTGACTCATATTTCATCGAATAAGTAAATTAAATTAACAACCTAGATCATTATCGTACTCTTGTTTTATATTTCATAAATATAGAGGTAAGAGCAAATTAACAAACATGAAGAGGTGAGATGGAGAAAATACTTGATTGAAGTTATAACCCTCAAGAGAACGAAAATCATTAGTCTTAAAATTATTCCGGAAACAGGCAACAGAGATGACTGTTTAAATTTCAATCAAACGAAATTAAACGGTGATATCCAGCGTATCGAGTGTACCCAATCACTCGCAGCAGCAGCAGCAGCAGGTATCGACTCGTTTAATGTTATTAGGACTCCTCAGCAAAATACAGTCTATACATTGCCTGCCAGATATCTTTGTCGTTATATCTTCGATGAGTTGCTTTTCATGTGTCTCTATCTGCACATATCTGCACGAGTACTTTGTATTTATGTGCTTGTATGAGTGCATGCGTGTGTATGTGTGGTTAGGGGCGGCAGTTCAGAGTATAATATGCATTCGTCACTACAAATCTAATTCCATCTTACATATCCTATGAAACTTCATTTAGCTTATGTCATACAAGGACATATAATGACAAATTGTTGAATATTCGTGAGAACATCAGAAGCGTGTGATTTTTGTGAAAACATTAGGCTATTTCCTTAAAAGTGGAATCATATGGTTAAATTTCTGATTCATTTCTTAACATTTTAATCAAGATTTCTCCTTGGAAACAGAATCAACAATACACATGAGTGAAACTATAGGGGCATGCTGTGCAGTGAAATGTAGTAAATGTTTGTTTATTGAGTAGAAGGCAGCAAACTAGCACTCTCGTTACCGCGCCAAAAAAATTACTGAATAATGTAGCTTTCAGGTTTACGTTTGAGGTCAAATGCCGTCAAAGTCAACATCTCTTTCATCGCTTTCAGTGTTGATACAGTCAGTACCAGTAGAGCACTGTGGTCGATATAACCGACTTAATATTGTGCTCAAAATCTTAGGCCTTGTTCCTATATTTAAAAAAAGTCATTTGGGAGGACTACACATCTTAGATAGTTGTATAGGAAATAGATAACGCTGTAGATTATTCTCCTTTCAAACTACAGTCTCTCTTATAGAGGTTTGAATATTTGCAGATAAACGTCAGAAAAACAGGTATCGTCTTTCCATTGTTTTTCTTGCTAATGTTGTTATTATTGTTGTTTCTCTTTAGCCCTAAGCGACGCCGTTCAAGCATAACAATGATGAATGGGATCGAAATCACGACCATGACATCTTCTTTCAGAAATGTGTAATCCAGAATTTATTGATCAATACATCTTATTTTAGGGAGATTTTGGCTTGCTAATTCTTGCAATGCGAATAACCACGTAGCGTCACTAGTTCCTGTAGATAATATATGCGAAACTCATCCAAAATGCCACCAAGTGCTATTGCAGAGATATGTGAAAATATTGGTTATAGTTGATGGCACAAAGGTGCCGAAGTTTAATACATAAAAGCTTACTATTTCCCTATTGAAAGAAATCTGTTTTGAAAAGAACTGCGCCATTTACTTCGTTAGAATAATCAAGAGTCGATAACAACGTATGATGAAAGGAACATTTTTTTTTTAAGTATCTCCACAAATACAACAGCTAGCCCTCACTGTACAATGGAATGTTTACGTAGCTTATGTGAATCTGGATGAAATGAATACTGTGTGATCCATACGTTTGATCCCAAGAAACGAATGCATATACGCGCAAACACAAACACACACACACGCACATACGTAAAACATGCAATCTCAAACACTCAAATACATGTATATACTCGTGGGAAGCAAACTGTAATTAGAAGCTAAGATTGCTATACATATTTAACCCTGTAACGCCTATTTTTAATCATTCCTGGCGCTTCAAATACCGTGCGTTTGTGGGAAAAAAAACGACAAAATTAAAAGCTTGGACGGGCTCAAAGGGCACTTTGCGTTTGAACAACATTATTGCATGAAAGCAATTATAACATATGGCGTTTCCTGTGGAATCATTCATAACAGAATTATACATATATAAATACATACTTAGATACACATATACATACATATATGTATGTATAGTAGTCATAGATAATTGTATGTGATCGTGCATGTGTTATGTATGTGCGCGCGTGTTTGTGTTCGTGTATTATGTGTTTATGTATGTGCGCGCGCGCGTGTATGTGTCTTAGTGTGCGCGCTTGTATGTGTATAAATGCGGTCAGCCAGATCGAAAACAGGGCACGTTCAAATTGTGCATGAAATATTGGTCCGTTAATTTCATTAAAGTCATTCAGCAAACAATGTGGTTGATAGAATGTGACCACTAGACAGATCAGTGAGACAAAGTTTTGTGCTAGTATGAAGTCAATATATAGAGAAGGGATTTTTACACTAATCCAGGCTAAAGTAGTTATTAAAAAAATATTCGCCGTGTTTATGTATGCGTAAAACAATATTCTTAAGTCAAATAATGAAGAAACATTGGGAAATGCATACAAGTCACACAACTACTCATAAGTACACAGAGGGAGTAGATACAGAAATACATACACACAAGTACGCATAGGAAACGAGTATAGAAAGTTATTCACTGCACTGAAACCCGAGATCTTAAATAATTTATCGTAGTTTCTTCACTAGATTAAAGCGAAACATGATAATTTCCTTCTAAAACATTATTCTCCATGTTGTTCTCTTGTTGAAAACATTATGTCTTATGTTTGAAGCATATATGTTCGCATTTTTCTTATTCGCTTTAATTTATCATTTGAATATCTTCATAAATTCTAAAATAAAATTGAGGATTTATGGAGGGAAAAAGTTGGGAACAAGAAATAACAGTGGAGACATACAAAGAAACCGAACGAACGGAAAATAGTGAACACTGGGAGAGACAATGTTTTGAAAAGAGAAAAGGTTGAAAAGAGAGAACGAAATAAATGTCCAGTCGGTTAGAAGTCCGAGCAAGAAAAGAAAGATGGTCACGTGAGGAAAAGAAGGATGGACTATGGTCACGTGTGAGCAACGAGAGAGATAAAGGGATGAGAGGGGAAAGAGTGATACAGATAAAAAACTAAGTATCACTGACATGAAATGGAAGAAAAACTAAATGTCGAGGTCGTGTTAAAATAAAACATATTAAGCAGTATTTAAATAGTTAAAACACACACATAATAATTAATTAAGGATACCCAATACACATTTATTCTTAGTTTATCTGAAGTGTAATATAAGGCAATGTTTAATTAATATAGTCTTTTAGCGTTGCTGCGAGAAATAAGCAGAGTACTTATACCAGAGAATCTTTTTTTTTTTATCTTTGCGAGGATAGAAAATTGATTGGGGATCTAACTAGTTTCTAAACTTCTTATACCTTTTTCACAGAACGGAAGGCATATGCTGTCCATCGGCATACTGGTAGTCTATAGACATTTGTCAAATTGTCTAGACATTTCATTATCAACAATAGCTACTATTTCCACTTCTACTCCTACCATTATTACACTCACTCACATTACAAATTTTCCATTCTCCTTCGCAACGCGACAGCGTCTGATAAATCAGACGTCATTACTTTTGTAGTTGTAGCTTAATACTGATGTTCGTTATAAACATGTTTGTGATAGGTGGTTATGCTAATGACACTGTTATTAGTGATGATGCTGACAATGGATATGGTTATGTTAATATGAATAAAATCGGGAACCAATTGTGCTGATAATAAAGTTGATTATATTGATGGTGATGGCTAATGACAGATTTCTAGAAGAGCGTTAAGTTGAGAGAGATAGTCACATTATTTTGAATTTAATTACCTTGAGATGTAGAGGTAGGTTTACTTTTTGAAACCTGTCTTGAAGTATTACTACTAGCTTTACATACTTAATCTCGCTAAATAAATTCCATTTCGAGTTAATGAGGGTAGTTCCTATATCAAATAACGCCTCTTAATATGAGGATACGCTGCTCACTCAACCTTGCTGATTTTGATCACACACACAAAACGCATGTCAACAGATCCTTGTAGGACTGTATCTTACCAAGAGATTTGTTTTGTTTACTTAGCAATTTTCTCGCAAATAGTTTACTGTTTACAGAGGGGATATGCGTTGCTGAAAATTAAGACACTTTTTTACGTTCTATTTTGAATGCATCAATTTCGACTGCATCTCTCATCTTCTTTCTATGGTTGGTGAAATACGAACTAAGGAAAAACTGGAGACAAATCTATAACACTCTAAACTTCTCTCTAAATTTGTGCCCATGCTAGAAATCGCTTTTGTTCATTATGTAGTTATCTCTTTTGCGGCATATGCAAGTATACACCCGCTGTTCAATA
Organism: Octopus bimaculoides; assembly: GCF_001194135.2. Classification (NCBI taxonomy): domain Eukaryota; kingdom Metazoa; phylum Mollusca; class Cephalopoda; order Octopoda; family Octopodidae; genus Octopus; species Octopus bimaculoides. The sequence goes on along the minus strand of NC_068984.1, from coordinate 47,969,730 downwards.
TTTTAGTTATTAAAAGCAAACTACTTTTAATCTGCATGTTTGTTGCCATCACTTGCCGAGACACACCCAGCGTCTTAGGACGGGTGAATGATAAGAAACGATACAGTATGACTGAAAGCTTGGGGAGGGGAAGTAGCAGGGGCATTAGCGAAATATCTTCATGTACTACAAGGACATTTAAATTGACAGGGTTTTTCTAAGGATGTGGGCAGTAATTGTTAGCACAAACTTTTGGATTTCTCTGAGACATGGTTCTCCTGGGATATTATCTTGATGCTTTTGATATCCCTTTCTTATCATATCTAGAACATCCACAATAACAAAAACATTTCTCGCTTTAAGATGTCACATCTTATGTATTTCAATTTTCAGGTAATTATATTTACTTAATATGTTAAATTCCTTAACAGATATATGTTTATCAATGAGAATACTTACATCTAATAGTCTACAAATATTTTCTTCCCCATCTTTAATGACTGTGTCTAGTCGATTAGGTTGGATCGTTCGATCGGTGTTGACTGGAAAATCCCAGACGATAGTGACATTTTTTACCTTCAACGATTGGTTCAGGATTATGTTCATCCTAGTAAGCAGGAGTGTTGATTTTGTTGTGTTTACATATTTTCCAATGTAAATACTGTCCCACCCTATTATCATTATTATTGCTATTTTCATATACACTGTTGCAAAAGAAACAATTCTAACATCGAGCTACACCAAGTAAACTTAGATGCCAAGAAACATCGAATCGTGCTGTATCAAGTAACCTTAGACGTCAAGAAATATCCTAAGTATCCTAGCTGTATCTAATAACACGGTTTTCTGGAGCTGTAGTAAACTGGATTTTATGTCTATTTCCTCTATCCGTCTGTTCAGATATTTAGGGATAGTTCCCAATACACCTTTACCAACTGGGATTCATTTTACCTACACTTTCCATAGTCGATGTAATTCAATAGCTAGATCTTGGTAGTTTGCTATTTTTTCTATACCTCTCATACTAATTTTTTCCTAATTTGGGACTGTAAAGTCAATTATCTGGCACTTTCTATTCTCTTTATCTACTACTACTACTACTACTACTACTACTACTACTACTACTACTACTACTACTACTATTACCACCAAATCAGGCATTCTACCTTCTATTACTCTGTCAGTCTGAATGTTAAAATCTCGCAACATCGTATATTTCTTACTTTCTAGTACTTTACTACTTCATTCCATACCATGCCATACATCAGTATGTTCAAATCCTAGCTCTCTACATAGCTCCCAGTGGATTAATCTCTCTAGATGGTGATGTCCTTTCTTGTATTCTTTCTGTACCAGCATGCTGCATTCACTTACTATGTGAGTAACGCTTTCCTCTTTTCATTTGCGTAATCTTCATTTGGAATCTACTTGGTTTTTGTCTATCATGGCTTTTCTCCAATTAGTTCTGAAAGTATTACTGTTAACTGCTTCCACACAAGTAGTAAGCATGTGATTGGTCTATAATTGCTAGCTGTATTAACCTTGCTTTTATCTTTCATGATGAATATTTTTCTCCCACCAGTCCTCCAATCCGGTATTATTTCTCCACTAAGGCAATCCTGAAGTTGTTCCGTCAGCCTCCCAAGTAAACTACTAAATTTCTTTAGCCTGTACCCTTTATCTAAATCTTGTCCTGGGCTCTTCAAATTCGGCATTTTTCCGAAACCTTTACTCATTAATGCACTAGGTAATCTTGGATCTGGCTGCTTCTCACTCACTACTTCTTCCCTCAAATTTTTAACCATACTGCATTGACTATCTTATCCTAAATATTACTCCAGAACTTTCTAACTTCTTCTCCATTAGGTATTTTCATCTTCACTACTTCGTTCTATAATCATTATTATTATTATTATTATTATTATTAGTAGTAGTAGTAGTAGTAGTAGTAGTAGTAGTAGTAGTAGTAGTAGTAGTAGTAGTAGTAGTAGTAGTAGTAGTAGTAGTAGTAGTAGTAGTAGTAGTAGTAGTAGTAGTAGTAGTAGTTTAATCGGCATAAGACATGATTTATCGAGAAACTCTCTAACAAACAGAAACGCCTTCACAGCCATGTCTGAATTGTACAACGTCAGTATTCGACGAATATTTATTCTTTTACAATAAATTCGAATATACTTTAGCTGCTTAATGTTCTAAGCATAAAACATGTTTTCACCGACATAACTGTCAAATTATCACGATCATGGCATGTAAGTCATGTATTATATGTCGATATTTATTTTAAATCCTCCCAATACAAAAATATTTACTTTACTGCGCGCCAAAAAATATATGATGAATTGATAAGCTTAATAGCTGTAAGCAATAAAATAACAAATATGCATATTGCTCTAGTTCAGCCCTAATTGAGCTCAAGATCAAAGGTGTGACGCTCACGTCCTTTTTGTATATGAACGGTTAAATTGCTTATGTCCTATATTTATGATACTCTGGTGTAGATTGAAAAGAACTAGGTCACTGTTTCTAGAAATTTAAGCGATTACAACAAAGGGGCTTTCTCGTTGATCTTAACAACAACGTCATCAACAGTTTTTACATCTTGCCGCACCATTCCATTCAAGAATCTGGTTGAAATCTGAAAAAAAATTGTTAATGTAAATCTATTTCCAAGAGCAATATTATTTCTTCTGTTGTTAGCACGCTGAGCACAGTGCTTAGCGGCATTTCGTCGGTCTTTACGTTCTGAGTTCAAATGCCACCGAGGTCGACTTAGCCTTTTATCCTTTCGAGGTAGATAAAATAAATGCCAGCTGAAAACTGATATCGATATCGATATAATCGAACTATTATTACTTCTTTTTTTATTTCCCTTCGTTTTTGATTTCCAACCAAAACCAACTGCTACGTCCTTTTATTGCTGGGAAAAGAACCAGTCTTCCTTTGGATTATACATATATATTTTTTTATTTCTTCGTAAATCTCTACCGGGTTATAAATATTTAAAATTTTGCCAGCAATATCTTCTATAATATAAAGGTTAATAAGTGAAGTCACAAGAATTAATAGGCATAGGACCAGATTGTCTACGAGAATCAGACTAGAATGATATAAGTCCAGTATCTTGTAGCTGTTCTTGTTGGTGTTTTTCAGCTCCAAGGTCACTTTGAGCAAGAAGAACGTCAATTAAAGACATTCCATTGGTAATCATCTCGTAATTTATTTATATTTCATGCATCATTAGGATTATAGAATATTGTTCGAAGACGATTTGATTATTAATTTAAATTGATCGAGCGAACTAGTAGAGGTTCTTTTGTTGATTTGTATATTTCGTTGAAGCGTGGGGTGAACTACAGATTAATGTAACGACCGTTAAAAGAGGAATAAGTAGCGTGTAAGAATATTGAATAAAAGCTGTAGGATCGAGGAGTATAAAATTTGTTAGAAAATATATAGAGTCGTTGAGGATGCAGAGACTTAAACATCAAAATATTGAATAACAACGAGGAAGACGGGAAAGAAGAAAAAGTGGAAAATGGCATTTTAAGAGGATTTAAAGAAAAACATATATACTCTGGAAATCATATCTCCATATGTCTGGTGAGCATCACAGATTTCCAGCTCGAAAGTTGCATTCCAGAGCGCAGGTGTGGATGGGATATTGTTTTATAAAATACGAGAGGTTACATAAAGTTTCCTCTCCCCACAACATTATGTCATCCAAGACAAACAACGAGGTGATATAAATGGTACTAGTCTCGCCGCAAAAAGGGAGCTGAAAATAGTACCGTACTCGTGGTTTAAAAAGCGTGGCAGTTACTTACGTAAATGTGGAGTCGGAACATATTTACTTGGTATACTAATCTATTAACCCATTCCAATATATCGTTTTAAGTTGTTGCTCACTCACACGCGATTAGACATGCACATACACACGTTCACACGCACACGCACACGCACACATACACACACATATACGAGAAGATCATTAATAGAATTTCTGAACGACTCTTGAAATACCTACATGCTTATAAATGTACTTTCGCACAATGCAACGGGAATGAATTTTGAGTAACCGTTAACATAATTTAATTTAAGATATGGAGGGCCTAAGTTTACTTTTAAACTCCCGATTCTTACAAACACCAAGTAGATAGCTACCTTGCTTTATGATCATGCGTGCACCAAACCTCACGTGTGTGTATGCTCACATTTTCGTGGATGCTTGTATGAGCGAGTGTACTCACGCCATGCAGCATATATATATACGAGGGCGTATATACATCGATATTTGTAAACAGTTATTTTTAATACTTTTCTCGCTGGATTGCATTTTCGTTTCTGTTTTTGCCATTTGTGATTTTATTTTTAATCTATATAAATGGAAATATTTCCTCCGTCTGGCTGCATTTCTTTCTACGAAATGGGAAGTTGCATTGGGTAACAGTTATTTTATCGAGTTGTATTTGTTTATCAACCGAAGAGATACACCTGCACTGCCGGATTCTCTTGAACCAGTTGTTGAGTGTTCCACCCATGAGGAATCAATACTAGATGTGTTGAAAAAATTGTGATAAATAATAAATTCTCGTGTACTCCATCTTCCGTCTTTCATTTGCCATATACATACATACATACATACATACATACATACATGCATGCATACATACATGCATGCATACATACATGCATATGTACATGTAGTTACATGAGCAAGTACGCAAAAGAAACCGGAATTTTGCAATACTATGCTGTTCGCTTTTACATGTTTACTCTTTTATCATCTTCAATGTATTCTCTATTTGAAGCAAAGAATCGGCCCAGACACGTTTTCCATTGATAGAAGCAGACTTGCAACTCTTGTGAAATGATCCTTCTTAAGGCGTCCGTGATTTTTTATCTTCACCTCTTCTACATGTGCAAAACGTTTTCCTTTAAGGAATTTTTTTCATTCTGGGGAATAAAGCAAAGTCGCAGGGAGCAAGATCAAATGAATAGGGAGGGCGGGTACACGGGTCTTGTCACTTTTTATCAAAAACTGTCTCATACCCAAGGTGGTGTGCGCAGGCGCATTGTCGTGATGAAACCACTATTCTCTACTTTGCCTTCAGAATTTTGAATTAAATTGTCTGGTTAACAGTTGAACCTCAAGGAACAAATTCTGTAAGGACAATTCCTTTCGCAACGATGAAACAAATCGGCATTTTCTTGATATTGGACTTCACTTGGCGTGCGTTTCTGGGGCGTGGTGACGTTGAATGTTCCCATTAACTAGATTGCTGCTACGTTTCCATAGTCGTAACCGTAGCACCAGCTTTCATCACCAGTGACGACCTTCGAAGGAAGGTCTGGTTCGACTTCTTTCAGTTCCTTCACTTCACGACACGCATTCAGTCCTGATTGCTTTTGATCTTCAGTGAACAAGCGAGACACAAATTTTGCTGCAACTCTTTTCATTTACAATTCCTCGCACAAAATTCATTGGCAGGAGCTCCAGGACAACCCAATCATATCAACAAGTTCGTCAATTGCTCAGCGAGGTATCTTGAAGACTAGCTCATGAATTTTAGGGATGTTTTCTTTCATTCGGGAGGTCGATGATTACAACAAGTGACCATTCCTAAACCGTGAAAACCACTCGTAAAATTGTGCTTTGATCCTTATAAACTGTCTGAAGTATGACAACTGTTTTGGTCGCCGTTTTTCCCCAGCGGAATGAAGAATTTCACGGAAGTTCGCTTTTCCTTTGTTTTAGTCATCACAAAAATCGACGAACAGGAGAGAAGCACTACCAAATCCTTGTGAGTGGATTTGGTAGACGGAAACTGAAAGAAGCCCGTCGTGTATATCTATATCTATATATATATATGTATGCTTGTGCGTTTGTGTGTGTCCCCCCAACATCGGTTGACAACCAATGCTGGTGCGTTTACGTCCCCGTAATTTAGCGGTTCGGCAAAAGAGAGCGATAGAATAAGTACTAGGCATACAAAGAATAAGTCTTTGGGTCGATTTGCTCTACTAAAGGCGGTGCTTCAGCATGGTCGCAATCAAATGACTAAAACAAGTGAAAGAGTAAAGAGTAAAAGAGTAAGTGTATATATATATATATATATATATATATATATATATGT
>NC_068984.1:47959676-47963523 GCF_001194135.2 Octopus bimaculoides | reverse complement strand
CAGTAACATCCACCCCTAGGGGTCAGCCACACTTAAGTGGCAATATACTACACTTTATATATATATATATATATATATATATATATATATATATGAGTCTCTTTTTGAGTGCGTATATGTATGCATGTATGTGTACGTATGTATGTATGTATGCATGCATGTGGCAGTGTTCTCATCGAATCGGCTATTATATTTTAGTTTCTTTTCGAGTTTCTTCGATAATGTTTTTCAACATAAAACTTAAAGATTTACTACTTTCTCCCAGAATTTCTTTCAAATTTTAGTTTCTATTCACGTCTATCCACCAACTCCTTACTTTTTTTAATCTTTAATTATATCCCTTTTATATGTATGCTTAAAGAAAATCTAACTTCATAATTCTGCCATTTCTTTTCATTTATATTTCAAAACTTTTCGAAACTAAATTAAATTTATACAGAAACTTTTCAAAAATAAATTAAAATTATACACAATTTCGCGCACCCGCACAGTAAGTGAGAAATAGCAGCTGCTTTCGTTTTCAGTGTGTTCATACATGAATTATGAATTCGAAAATGCTTGTGGTGGGGGCAAATGAAAAGAGTGCAGAAATTATTAAAAAAAAAATAATTATATTAACAAAAATTTTGCTAAAACATTGTTAATTGTGAACTTGCTGTCTAATGGATGTATGTCAATAGATGTGATGCTATAACATTTGTGTGCGATTTATATTTGATTTTTTTTTTCTTTTTCCATATATTTGTTAGCAAAGATGTATGTCCTACGCATATACAAGAATATAGAAATTTTCATAGTCAATTTCATCTTAAGACATAGGCACACTGGATTGTTCCCTGTGATACCCACGGGACCAGGGGTCACATGCTAATCTGTGTATTGTGTGGTTTTGTATTTAGGATGTCCTTACTGCGCTGCTTTGCCATCATGCCTACAGTTTTCATAAGACAGCTCTGTTCATAATTTGTATTCCCATATACTCACACACATAGACACTTACACAAATACAAACACTCAAAAACACGCACACAAACTCAAACACGCATAGAAACACAAACAGGCGCATACGTATACACACACACACACACCACCACCATCACCACCACCACTACCATCACCACCAGCACACATGCAAAAACAAAGAGACAAATAATTTCTTGCGGATGCGCGCAGTTTCGTTTAATTTTTTTCATTTTTGAATTTGAAAATAATTTTGAAATTTTGAAAAAAATAAATGACAGAATCTAGATGTTGTTTTTTAAGACATCGTTTAAAAAGAAACAAGAAACATTTCGATATATTAAAACATTAACAAATTAAAGTCAAACAATTTTACAGAATTGAAATTCTAAAAATGTTTGAAAATCGTAAACTTTCAAAGATCTGTAGAATAAATCCGGAAAAATAATCATAAAATTCCTCTGTTATATGGTATAATTTGATCAGAAAATAGACAGACAGACAGACAGACAGACAGACAGATAAACAGATAGATAGATAGATAGATAGATAGATAGATAGATAGATAGATAGATAGACAGACAGATGTGTGTCTTATCTGTGTATGTATCTTTATATATGTCCTTGACCTTCCCACTTCAAAACTGCTAATGGATTGTTAACGTCTCTATAACACAGAGCTCCAGAAAAAACAAACCCCATAGATAAATTCTCAGACTAAAATATAATTACAGGAGACGGTTCCCCACGATTAATACATTCCAGGTTATGCTGCTGGGTGGACGCATTCCAATGTTTTAAATAAGTAAAGAAATAATAGAATAAAATAATGTTGTAATTTAGTACAATATTTAGAACAGGGAACAGAATGGAATGGTGCGGCAAGATGTAAAAACTGTTGATGTCTTTGTTGTTAAGATCAACGAGAGGTGTACTGGCTGTCCTTATTGCGTGGATGGAATACGCAGAAATTTTCCAAATATCTTTTAAATAAAACTTTTTGCTATATTGTATATAATTTACGTACATATTACTTTATTCTTCATAATCTATATGTACATATTAATTTATATATGCAATTTTAGAAGGTTTAATTCTGTCTATATTTTCCTTGTTATTGTTATTGCCATTGTTTTTCTTTGTTTGTCATTGTGATTGTTATTATTTTGCTTTCGTAAAGCAGTTTATCATAGTGTTACATTTAATATTGTAATGGAAACATTACACTGGTATTTAATGGAAACATTAAACTGGTGAAAAAGCCTGAATATATACACATACACCTAGCAAGCCTATTTTGCTAGTCACTTAAACATTCTCCACGAACAAATTTAAGAAGCACTGTAATAGATCGAAACATTTAACTACTGGTACGTATTTTCAGTATAGGTTGACTTATAATATTTCGCACTAAATGAATAAGCGTAACTATATGTAGCTAATTTGCTGAAGACTAAGGTGTAAAAATGACGGGGGAGGTGTAGGAGTAAATATATATGAAGATGCATGGAAGGAATTTGGAAGAGGTGAAGATGTAATTCGCAACATAATTAACTGGGGGAAATACAAAGATGTGCCATTCCTTTCGGGACAATTATTTTTCGTCGTTCCTTTCTCAATCCAATCATGTATTAGAAATATTGAAGTATATTGCTACATATACAAAAAAAATCCGAAAGTGCCTCAAAGCAATTCAACTAATTGCCAGTGCTCTTTTCGAGAAGAGAATGATGCTCTGTTTCTCCTGCTAGTATTTTTCACTGATAATGGAACATCCCTTAACATTGTGTTGTCCGTAGTAGACTAGAAATCATATCCGCTGAGGCCTAATTTGTGGAGGTATTCCTTATTTCCTGAGATCAATACAATGATCTATCTTTCCCCAAATACCACTATAAGGATTTAAGTCTTCTGGGATTGGTCTATTGATGTTATTAGTGTTTAGACAAATATGACATCAAATTAAGTAGATCTATGACTTGCATATAGTTGACTCTCTATGTAAATTATTCGTATCGAAGTCAGTTGCTTAGGTTACTATAGTCAGTGGTTTTTCAATAGAAGGGTGTTTGGACGGTCATTTCCAATACAGCGTTTTTTTCTTGCATAACAGTACATACACACACACACGCACACACACGTGTCTGTGTATGCATAGAAGTATATACATATCTCTCTCTCTCTCTCTCTCTCTCTCTCTCTCGCTCTCTCTGTCTCTCTCTCTCTCTCTCTCTCTCGCCGGCTGGCCGACCGTTTCACCGAACACCTAAGGGACGTTCAGCTAGGTTCGGACTCCCCCGTCGCCCGTCACTTCCACTTGGTCAACCACTCCCCCTCTAACATCTCCGTTTTTGGCCTCGCCCTGCATCATGGGTCCACTCCCTCGCGACTCCACTTGGAACAGCGCTATATTTTTAACCTTAGATCATCTTTCCCCTTCGGACTCAACACAGCCCCCTCCTCCTTATGACTCTCCCCTTTACGGCAATGCAACACTTTTCTTTATTTATTATTCTTTTTTTATATATATTTCTTTTTACCCCCCCCCATCCACATTATATTATATCCATTATTCACTTTTTTATTACAATCACTACAATTTTCTACAATTTATTTCATCCCTTCCTACACGCACACATACCCACACACAAAAAATACACGCACCAATACACACACATGTAAGCACACCTACCCCCACAACACACCACACACACACAACACATATGCATGCACTTACACGCTCAGACTCGCCCACACACTTATACAAACGCACATACACACGCACACTTGCGCATACACACACACGCTAACAATCATGCAAACATACACACACACACACACCCAAGCATACACACCCTTGCACACATAACCCATACATACCCCCATT
>NC_068984.1:47958146-47959134 GCF_001194135.2 Octopus bimaculoides | reverse complement strand
CCTTTCACAATGTAACCTCGTGGGCATCGGTGCCATTTTCCTCTTCCTCTTTTTTCCCATTTTTCGAACTTTCTGTCTTTCCGACGAAGGACTCCGCCCGAAACGTCATGCTCTCTCTCCTTCCTTTCCCGAGCGTCCAATAACACTACCCGTATCACGTCCTCACGTCCTCATCATCACCCAAAACATACCAATGCTACATAAGGACCCCAAATTAAAGGAAATTTTACACACACTCAAAATCATTAAATGCTACAAACAACCAAAATCACTGAAAAAGATCCTCACAAAGGCAAAATTATTTTCCAAAATAACAGATGCAAAAGTAAAAAAATATGGTCGACCAAATTGCGCAACATGCCCAAACACACGCACACGGACACACACATACAGACACACATAAACACACACGCGCATACACACACACGCACCCGTACCTAACACTCACAACCCCAGACACATCACAATCCCACACACACACACGCACACGTACCCAACATCTACAACCCAAAAAATACAAACCCAAACTTAACCATTGCTAACACATTTAAATAAGGAAATTCATCACCCCACTGAGAGGGAAGAAAATATAGAACAAAACTATGGTAAATTAATCAAATTCTACCACCTCCTAGATTTAGATTATCTCCCTTATACCAGAAGAAATCCCTAATTACCTCCCCCTTCAGAATTCCTCTTCAAAGAGGGACAAAAATTCAAAGTTAAATCTGACTTTACTTGTGCCTCAGAAAACCTTATTTATGTAATAAGATGCTCGGGCTGCCACGAAAACTACATAGAGTCCACAGGATTATCGCTCAGACGCAGATGCAGTCTGCATCGACAGCAGATTGCATGCCCAGAATACCGAATGATACCTTTTAGTGAACATATTGAGAAATACGCAAAACAAATGCTACCACAATTTATAATCTTTCCTTTCTATCAATGTGCCATTAGAACACCAACACAAATTAGATTAAATAAG
>NC_068984.1:47951158-47957240 GCF_001194135.2 Octopus bimaculoides | reverse complement strand
TATATATATATATATATATATATATATAATGCTTTGTTATGCTAGAACTATTAATTGTGGAAATGCTACTCCTGTTGCGGTTGAAATAGTACACAGAATCCCATCAGAGGCTTGTTCACTAAATGAGGCCAGCAGTCGTTTGCTTTTTTGTCATCATATATAGGTCACTGAGTATATTGAAGACACGGGCCACACATCCAATACAACGCTAATATTTAGATAGAATAGGTGACAATTTCTTGTATGATGTTCCTTATCTTGCTTCGCTTCTACCTCCTGCCATGCCGATTCTACGACAACTACGACAACTATCTAAAGGGGGATAGTATACACAGATACAAATACACACACTCACAGACATGCACACGCGCACACGCACACACAAACACACATACATAGACATAGATTATACAGTTATCGTTGGTGTAACTATAGAATTCGCATGGCTAGAGCAAGAAGTGAGGCAAGATAAAGAACATCAAACAAGAAATTGTCACTTATTCTATCTAAATATTAGCGCTGCATTATAAATGTGGCCCGTTTCTTCAATATACTCAGTGACCTATGTATGATGAAACAGAAGCAAACTACTACTGGCCTCATTTAGTGAACAAGTCTCTGATGGGATTCCGTGTACAATTTATTACTAAAGTTCAACCGCAACAACAGTAGCATTTCCACAATTAATATTTCTACTCTAGCAAAACCTTAGATATGATGGAAAATATATTTGGAGGGAGCGAGAATGGCATAGCACGAACGAGGGGAGAGAGAAAAAGCGAAGGAGGAGGAAATAAGAAGAGTTGCTGTTTTGGTTGTTTAGCCCCAGGTCAGCCCTAGTCATGTAGATTTTTATTCAATGATTTCCCAGACTTGAGCAATTAGGTTTTCTAATTTTCATCTGAACTAGAACCTTATTCTATATTAACCAATGTGTTTCTATTCCAAGTTGGTGATTTTACTGCTCTTTCTAGCCGGTAGAATTATCAATAAGAGTCCCTCTTGTAGGTTTAACGAAGAAGTGATTATGGGGTGGGTGTACACTAGGTGTCTGTATGAATACACGTGGCTTTTGTCTATTTCAGTTGATAAGAATTAAACCATATCTCAGCAGCTGCTGTTGAATATTAACCAAAGTAGAGCCATACAAACTGATATATGTACATGTCTATGTTCAAATAAATTCCATATAATCAAGTGATTTTTTACTTATAGCAATTTTGTTATGAATCCAAATCCCAATAAAATCAACTTTGCGTTTCTCTCTGCATGGTCAATAAATTATGAGTGGGTGCTGTAAAGGTCTTGGCTTTAAGGGTATCACCAAAGGCCTGGTTGGAGGCCTAACATTCCGAAATATCTTACAAAGCTTAGAATAATTCAGTAGCCCCACAGATTCAGTTTCTGTGTCAATATCACCGACTGTTCTTTATTCCTAAATTACTGATCATCAATGTAAAGAAATGCATTACTATAGAGTTATTAATTTGATTTTTAAGGACAGTTTTATATTTTGCTTGTTTCAGTCGCTCGAGTGCAGTCATGTTATTTCACCGCCTTGCATTTACCATTCCAATGACTTAATCAAATGAAAGTTAAAAGGCGTCCAAATTTCGATGGCGAATCGCTTAGACATTTGTATATTTGCAATTATTTTCTTTTACACAAATCACAGCTGCATGTATGTAAATTCATAAATCCAGATACTGCACTTCTTCCCCCAGACTCATTGGACCAGTCTTTCTTAGTAAAAGCTTTACGTTTCGCTGTCATGTAAAAATAAGGCTACCTTTTGTATTATGCTTCTCATTTTGTCTCCTACTTTGACATTTGTACTATATTGGGAGAATCTACAAAGGTTATGGACGATGCCCTACCCTGTCTGAATTACGTAGAAATATCCCGAATTGGATAAAAGTGAATAATGACATAGAAGGATACCCGAGACATTAACGAAGAAAAGAAAACCTTAAAGTAATAAAATAATAATTTTTCTTTAAGGAAAAATTTAAACCTGTGTAGAACAAGGCTCATGAGTGGAATAAAAGTATGTTAAATCTTCATCATAAGTAAACTGAATTACAGACAAATCTTCTGTAATTTAAGCAAAACATATGAACATGGAGAAAGATATACGACTATATATCAATCAAATCTTTCTGCCGTATTTGAAAACACTTGACATGGTAGAGTAATAGCATTGTTTTACTCTATGCTACAAGAAAGTTAAGAAAAGGAAGATAGATATAGATTTACTTAAATCAACAACTGCGACGAGAAAAGATGTTAAGAAATAGAATAGAGACAGCAAGGCTGCAACAAAATATATACATAAATACAAAAAAGAAGATTAGTAAGCTATAATAAATTGGATTGTTGAAAGAGTTAGAGATAACTACTGAGTGCAGACTATTAACAGTTCAACAATTGCAAATAAACAAGGAGACATGGTAAACTAAAGTATAAAATAATGTTAAAAAATCAAAACTGATAACATAGAAAAGTAAAGAACTTGTTTATTCAAAATGAGAATGATACGAGCCAAGCAATTAAGTAGTTTAAATCCAGATACAGATAAGTTCGAAAATCAGAACACCAACTTAGTTATTGCAAGAACGAATAACTGAGAAATTACAAATGGTAGTATAGAAATAGAAGAGAATTATGGACACTGCGAAAGAGTGAGTATGTATATGGTGCGAAGACACACACAAGCTATTTGTAACAAGAATTTAAGGTATTCAACATATTAGATAGAAAGAATTAGCTCCTCACACAAAGCAATATACTTTGTCTACAATGCAGAACAGGATTTAATCTACATGCTTTCCTGAATTACGGAACATGAGGTCGGACTGACATTATTGTTGGATTAGAAACCTTAATTTAGATATTTTTTAAAGCTTTAAGCCAATCAATTACTTACTTCGGCTTCTCATGGGAGAATTTTCGAGAATATTGGCTGGGGACATGAAAGACGATATTAATTAGAATTACATTAACCATTTATTAATTGATGACTGTATCAATTAAAACTTGATTGTAGTTTTCTTTGATACCAGAAATCCTATGGGATTTGGAGTAACATATGATGATTGAGGTTTATAACTGAGATAGCGAAAAGATAGAAAATATTTGCCGACAAGGGACATGTTTACTACTGTATCATAATTTTTCAAACGTTTCTGAAATTAGATTATTACACTCAGCGTTTTCAGACTACGTAAAATAAAGCCAGTTGTGAAACAGTCAATCATTTGGTGTCTGGGGATAAAAATACTTGCTAAAGATAATTATGTTAAAAAATAAAAGAAATCACTAATGGTTCTTCTAATAGTTTCGGAAAACAAGGATAGAGTTACATTGGGGTAAAAAGAAATGTCATGGTTACATTAAATATGTGTCATCAGTGAAGGACATGTGATGCTACCATTGTCTTTTCAGACCCTATCAGACTTGTGAAGATTGTGCTGCTGTTGTTGTTGTTTTTGATGTTAGTATTGTTGTTGTTGTTGCTGCTGTTGTCCAGTTCATCATCGATGAATGAAACCAATAAATAAAGACTTTCCTGTTGAGGTTCTACAACACGTCCTTCAAAGTTACACGTTTTAAATTTCCGTTATAAAATGATACATTAATTTTTTTTTAAGGGGCATGCTGCTATATGGAGGCATGTTATTGATGTTTCTCTCCTTGAAGTGAGACCGGTATTGTTAAAGTACTAGATTACAGCTTGAACTTCTATAAGTGTAAGCCTGTACAGCAAAACAAAATAGGCAAGTATGGAATTCCTTATGACTGCAATACGAGAGTGGGCTGAGAGAAAAGATGCATTTTAATAATAAAAAAAAAGACATGTGATCGAGACCTGCTAACGTATTGGTGATGACCACTTTTTTCAATCAAGCGGATGGCATTTTGGAAGTGGTACAGCTCAAGATATATATTTGTCACTATGGAGCAGGTGTGATTGTGTAGTAGCAAGTTTGTTACTTAATCACATGATTCCAGATCCAGTCCCATGGCGTGGTACATTGGTCAAGTCTCTTTTACTACAGCTCCATGCCGAGCAAAGACTTGAGATTAGATTTCATAGACGGAAACTGAAAGAAGCTCTTCATATATATGTGTGTGTGTGTGTGTGTGTGTGTGTGTGTGTGTGTGTGTATCTGTGTGTGTGGTTTGGTGTTAACCGCTCAACAACGTTTTACAAACAGTGTTGGTTTCTTTGCGTCTTCGTTACTTAGCGATTCGGCACAAGAGACCGATAGCGAAAGTACCAGGTTTTAAGAAGTACATGTCGAACTGGTTGTTAGTAGTGTCGTACTTAAGCAGAATTTACATTATTTATATTTGACGGATATTTGTCATCATCTTGTTTGTGTACAAATATCCGTCAAATGTAAATAATGTAAATAATGTACATAATGCCTCATCTCTTAAATATAGAACTGTATTAAGCAGAATTGTAATATATTATCATTTCGACGATGAGGATTCAATTATAGAGTCAGCTGAATTACCTGCTCTTGAATTAAGGGGCAATAGGCTGACCATTCCACATACAGAAGTACCTTTCACGCAAATTACATGTAGAGTCAGTATGACTGAGTATTGAACAAGGTTAAAGCTTTTAAGTTATAGAATTATAGATACGATCTATCGGACAGTTTTCTTTTCAGTTTCTCTCTAGTCAATTCACTCCAGAGGCTATTGAAAATTACATTTACCCAAGGTGCCAGGCAGCGGGATTGAATTCGGTACCTAGTGACTGCGAAGCGAACTTCTTAAACATTCAGCTATGGTGCACCTACACTACACATAATAAGGGTAAGATAGACTAACTAAACTAACTAAGAAATGCATAAGGCTACATTGTGCACGCTAATTGAATATACTCAGGTATTGAACTACACGAGTGCCCATTTATAGTGATATAGATACTTTTAGTCACGTATGTAAAATACTAATTGAGTAACGTGCACATTGCGTAAACTTGATTGTATAAAAGTGCTTTCGAAATTTTGTCTCAGGACGCCTTCGCAAGTTTATTGGAAAATAAACGTTTGTCATACGATATCGAAAGATGGAAGAGTTTTGCAAGGTCTGTAGAACTGAAATATCGGAAAGATGAGAATTAACAACGTTGACATGGGTGACGTTATGTTTATTATATTTAGAAAAGAATATGGAGTATGTGCCTTTACGAAATGAAGGGAAGTCGAAAGCATGATTGTGTGTAGCATTAGTTTCAAACATGGTTTTAGGAGTGTTGTTGTATTGGTCTATATGGTGATAGAATTGGAAAATATATATTTCAAAATAAGGCAGAACGTTGTGCTAAACAAAGATTTAACTTTGAAAAAATGTTTAACAATTTGTCCTTTGATTAATATTCTAAATTTATCAACGAAATCATAAAAAATATAGGCTATTTCATCTGTTTCAAAACGTTGTGTTTTACTTGATATTTAAATTTTAATTACTGAACTTTAAAATCATTTATATATCTTATTATGATTTAAGCCAGTCTGTATAAAACCTGTTTGTGTAAGGATTAATCAAACCCATTTCTAAGAAGAAAAAATAAAACGCATAGATGGTTTCTCGTTATGCTATTAAGCAGTATGCAAAATGTAATCCAATAGAACTCGATGTTTTAAATGAAACAAAACAACTTGATATAATTGCAAACAGAATTAATATGATTTTGAGAACAAAAAATGGCATTCAGTAAAATAACAGGCCTCTAAAATATGAAAGTGCCTATAATTGTTGAAATTCACTACATTGCACATGCATGCACACGCGCGCGCTCACATAGGCACACACACACACACACACACACACACACACACACATGTTTTATGTTATTGTTAATTTTATTTCAAGATTTCTTACCAATAGAGAAAGAGCTAGTTTCTAACCTAGATCCAAGGTTCCTTCATTGGAATTTCAACATCGACAACAGAGAGAGAGAGAGAGAGGGGGGATTTTCTATGAAGCTATGGGAAGAACGTCCTAAGCACGTCAACATCGGACACATATTTCCATTCCCAGACCCACATTCTGGTGCAAGCAC
>NC_068984.1:47949036-47949793 GCF_001194135.2 Octopus bimaculoides | reverse complement strand
ATAAAATTGTTAAAGAGGACAACAAACGTTAAGGCAAAGCAAACAACTCAAGTCATATACATTATTATTATTGGAAAAAAATTCAGTCTTACACCTTTTTCTGGGATATATCAGAGTATGGGTATTCCGTCATCAGACAGAAATAGAGGAAGATGGGAAAACTGAGAAGAGTATATATTAATGGAACGACGACATAGAAGAGTAAGGGAATAAGATGAAGAGAGAGAAGAAAAAAGAAGCATAAAATTTCATAGTTCAACTTTCGTATGTTGTAGAAACAAATGCATAAGTCTTGAGGTGCAATCCTGCGTAGATCTATGTAGGTTAAAATTCTGATATTTTGATCATCCACTTCCCAGCACCCACACTAGCGCACACACTAGCACTGACCACTTCCCAGTAACACACCAGCGCACACACTATTACTGGCCACTTTCCAGCACCCATTCATCATCCACACACCTACACATGTACACACTCACACATGCACACACGCACACCATCCCCCTTCTACACGCATATACACGCTATCACACACACGCACGTGCACCTTCGTTTTGGGATTACCACAACTTTATTATCTCCCCTTCTTCCTAGCTCTCATGTGTGACTCTTCTCTCTAGCATTCGCCATGATAGATCTCTAGCCACTAACCGGTTTTTTTAATTTTCTCTCCCTGTAAATTTCTGTGTTCCTTTCTGTCGAAGAGCGTAGGGTGGAAACGTAAAAGACTTTCTGACTTCCCGAGCGTTAAGCT
>NC_068984.1:47946315-47948771 GCF_001194135.2 Octopus bimaculoides | reverse complement strand
TATATATATATATATATATATATATACAGACAAACACACAGACAGAAAGATAGATAGATAGATAGATAGATAGATAGATAGATAGATAGATAGATAGATAGATAGATAGATAGATAGATAGATAGATAGAGTACTTATGTTTGTATGCATGTATATGTGCAGATCTTTGTGATTTGTCATGCATATAGTTGCATATCTAGCCATGCTCATATATATCTAAATGATTCAAATTTTCAATTTCGAAAGTTTTACAGATTTATGCAGTTCCATTGATGGATTAGATCTGTTTTCTTCAAATTAGATTTCTCCTTTTTTGCATTTGAGAAGCCTAATTTTTCAAGATTGCTATTTAGGCAGAGTGTTACATATCCTAGGACCCCAATAATTACAGGTATAAATCTGAACTTGTAATCTGGAGAGATTGACTGCAGATTTCTCAATATTTCTGTGTAGATATACTCTTCTTCAGTTATATTCAGCTATATGTTAACATCTGCTGGACAGCTAATTTCCACAACTGTACATAGTTTCGCTTCTCAAACCCGCATCAGATCTGTTTCGCTAACATTTTAATGAGATCTTTACAGGGACATTGCACCAGTACTCTATTTTAGTATGAGTGGTTATGGCTCCTACCATACTGTGAGATCTTTTTTTTTTTGCCCTCAGGGTCATCCTTCAGACAGATTTAATTATAGTGTCCTAGCTACATCATGTCTCATCGGTAATTAATACTGTAGTGACATTTTCGGACAACTGCTTATGATGTGAGTGATATCTTTGGTGTATGTATGTATGTATTTATGTACGTACGTATGTACGTATCTATACATATATGCATGCATGTAAGTATATATGAATGTATACTGGAAATTGATAAATGCAGATATTTAACAAATATGAACAGGTAATTATTAAAGTATATAGTCAAGTGATTACATTCCTGTATTTTCAACTTTAACTTTTCACTCTCTCTTTCTTAGCGTATAGAATTCACGAGGTCCTACACTTCTTATCAGCTGCAGTCAGTTTTCTAACTTGAAAGATGTACAACTCTGCTGTCTTTCATTGAGTTCTCATTTTGATCATTTTTGCTGAAGAAAATTTCTCTCCGAAATCCAATTTCCACTTTCAATGGCAAGTTCACACTACTTTTTTTGTTGATTTTGCTAAAGAGTACGCATCTTGCCGATGCAGACAGCACCAGTTTATTACGATTTTTTTTATTGTACACACACATACGCACGCAGACACACACATATACGCACACACACACGCATTACGCACACACACACATAACACGCGCGCGCATACCCCCCCCCCAACACACACACACATATGTATATGTATTTCGTTTTTGTGTTTGGTTTGCAAGATCCTTTATGTGAATTCATGTATTGAGGCATATTTTATTGTGTCTGGGGAGAGTCATTCTCTGTTTGTGCCTTTTTAATTTAATACACTCACCGGCCTAATTTCCACAGATTCACTTATTTATTTATACTATTTTTCTAATAAATATAAATAAAAAAGTAAATGAGTGGAAATCAGACCGGTGAGTGTGTTAAATTAATAAGGCTCTAAAACAAATGACTCTCCCCAGACAATAATATATGTATGTATAACCACATGTGAATCGTTGGTGATTTTCTTCCTCTGTCTTCCATTTTTCTATTGAACTTTCCTCTGTTTCTGAAGAAGAGCTCTCCTCGAAACGTTAATCTATGTTTCTTTCCTTCCCTGAGCGTCTGCTAATACTTTACATGTACCATGTCCTCGCGTTGCTTTTTTTTGTGTTTGTTCCGTGTTATTTTATTTTATTTTTTTGTGAGGGGGTTATTCACTATGTAAAAAGGTGAGTTATAAATCTGAACAGTCTCCTTAGTAAACATTCTTACGAATACCAGCTAAGAGAATATATTCATATTTATATCAATGATACATCAAAACTATATGCTTTAGAAATAACTGCAATGAAAGAACGCATGTTATATGATGTCCTCCATTCTTGAACTTACTCTATAATTATACAGTTATTTGTCTATGTATATGCATATGCTTATATGGATGTATGCATGCGTAAAGTGGGAGTTTACGATATTAAAGCTTATACAAAGTATCGAGATTTTTTTTTGCGAGGGAGAAAAAGAAAGAATAGTTTCCATGGGCAGGGAAGCTTCCTAACTAGACTGCCTATTTAGAGAGCTGGATACAGTAATGACTAATCTCGTAATCTCTGTTCCTGAATAAATAAACCATCATATTTTATAATCATCAAACAAATAAGACTGAACTGAATGACGAAGCAAATAAACAACAGGTAAGTGGATTTGAGATGCATGACGGGTTCTATTATTTGCATGAATTTGTCCTTTACGAATGAGCGCAAATATAATTTACAGTTACTATTCAAATTTATATATATATATATATATATACATACATATATATATATA
>NC_068984.1:47942756-47943965 GCF_001194135.2 Octopus bimaculoides | reverse complement strand
ATATATATATATATATATATATATATATATATACACATATATATAATTCACTCTGTGTGCGTGTATGTGTGTGTGCATGTGTGTATGTGCATGTGTGTGTATGTGTGTGTGTGCGTGTTTGTGTGTGTGTGTTCCCCTATGCTCGGCCAAACCACTGGATCAGTCTATACCATATTTAGCATGAAATTATTTCATTACTTCGGGAGATTTCTAGGTGGATTATACTTTGGTCCTTATCTATATGAATTTAAACCTATATGAATTTAAACGGAGGTTTTGTTGCGAAACTAAACGAATAAAGTGGTGGAAATGTACGTTATATATATATATTGACTGCGGCCTTGGTGGAGCACCGCCTTTCGTCGAACAAATCAGGACCTATTCTTTGTAAGTCTAGTACTTATTCTATCGGTCTTCTTGACCGAACCGCTAAATTACTGGAACGTAAACACACCATGATCGGTCATCAAGCGATTGTCAGGGAACAAACATAGACACATACATATATACATTTATATATATCTCGTATGGATCACATTTGGTACGCTTATTCATATATGTATAGGTGATTGTGATCCAGGGATATGAGTGTGAGAAGTTAGGAAGCTTCGAGTCTATATGGACGTTGTATATATACAGTAAGATTCTAACAGTCGGTAGAAGGTATAAAAATTAATTTTCAACAACAATAGTAGCTTCATGGCCTAGAAGGTTGTAGGCTTTTTATCCCATATCGAAGTTCGATAAGCTGAATAACGTTCTCCTATAGCCCAAGCTTAACAACTAGGATTGCTATGCATGCGAATAAAAGTCCAAATTGAGGGAATGGAGCTGGTAAAATCCAGGCTACATATATTTCCTAGGTAGTAGAACCACGGAAGTGATTATTGCTTCGGAGGTTCTCCTAGCTAGGAAACATATTCACCCTGGATTTTACCTGCTCCATTCTCTCAATTTGGATTACAATTTGCTGATAGTAAAACGCTGGCTACGAGCGTTTCATAGCAAAACGATGCTTGTTACGTAAGTTGTAACTGGAAAATCACTTTAGTTACTGTTCAGGTATTATTACTTCTACGTTGTCTACATAATCATGTGGATATCTATCTATCTATCTATCTATCTATCTATCTATCTATTCATATGTATGTATATATATATATATGTATATATATATATATATATATATATATATATATATATATATAT
>NC_068984.1:47939130-47942246 GCF_001194135.2 Octopus bimaculoides | reverse complement strand
AGAGAGAGAGAGAGAGAGAGAGAGAGACAGAGAGACAGAGAGACAGACAGATAGATAGATAGATAGATAGATAGATAGATAGATAGATAGATAGATAGATAGATAGTTGAAATGTATAGAAAAAGAAAAGACGAAGACCGGTGTATGAACAACAAGTAAGTGTATTAGTTTGACCCTCGAGGAAATGAAAGAGTCTTTTACGATTCGAGCCTATACTCTTCAGCAGAAAGGACTAAGAGAAAATATACTGAGAAAGGACGAAACAAACTGGTAGATTTCAGCAGTCCAGCATGGCGATCAAATGATATGTAAAGGTAAAAACCAAAGATCTAGATGTATGAAATGTGTAAGCATCGAGCAATCGGTAGAAGGTATATATATATATATATATATATATATATATATATCACAGCCACTGTATTGTAACCCCACCGCATATATGCAGACAGATTATGACATCTGTTTAGTTTATTTCATATTCCTATGAAATTTGTAAAACCTGAATACAAGCCCTCATTCACATCGCAGAGTACATAATATCTTATATTCCTATGCAGATTAACACATTAAATGTGTTGTTATCAGTGACTGATTACATACATGCATATATATATATAAGTGTATCTATGCATATTTGTGTGCGTGCGTGTGTGTTTATATGTGTGTGTGTGTGTGTGTGTGTGTGTGTGTGTTTATGTGCCTGTGAGTAAGTGTATGAGTATATAGTTGTGTGTGCGTTCGCATGTATATATGTGTGTGTGCATGTGTACGTACGTATGTATGTCCGTGTGCGGGCGCCCGCCCACCCGAATGCGTGTGTGTGTCTAACGTTACTGGTAACGCAATATAAACATGGTGCATTATTTGTTTGCCGCTGAGTAAATCGGCACCGGTCAAGCTGACTACGCTGGTGAAGAGAGTTCATGAAAACACAGAAGAATAAAAGGCCAAACAAAAGGACGGTTGAACACCACATAATGTTGACGTTTCTCGACCAAAAGTGTTTGAAGATATTGAAACGCCCAACAGAATGTGTGAGCGTACTGTGAGGTCACAGAGGGTAATAAGTAGACTTGTGCTATTTAACCGCAATGAAAGCAGCTGAAAGAGAGAGGTCTTTTCCATTATATTGGCTTAACCTAACAAGCCATTTATCTGCATTTATGTAACAAGCATTTATCTGCATCCATTTAGAATTTCCAGATTTATTAGCATTTGTTTTGGCTTTTGGTGACATTACGTATGGTGAACAATGTCAGCGTGATGTTGAGTAAATTATATTTTCTATTTATTACTGGTATATATATACACAAGTGTTGCTTCTTTTCCTTTTTCCTTTTCTTTAACAGAGATGTCTCTTTGCTGTTCATTAACAACCATGGTTGATACTCATTGCCGAGTATCGAAATTGTGTCCAAGCACGAGGCTTTTCATACAAAGCACGTTCTACGCACGTCCATATCGGACACATATTCCTATGCCCAGACCCATATTCCTAGTATGAGCGCAGCTGATTGCGAAGAATCTCATAATTGAAATGGTGTCCTGTTATATTAGCGCTTGACTATTCACTATTGCTCTCCCATATTTTTCGATGTGGTTTGTGCAAATTTTGAAGAGCTTTCCCCTACCTCAATCTCTCTTTTTATCTCCTTGTCTCTAACTGTCTGTCTGTCTCTCTCTCATTCTCTCTCTCTCTCTCTGTATTTCACTCTCACTCTTATTATACACACACATATATAAGCATATATGCGTGTGTATGTGTGCGTATGTATGCATATGTGTGTGTTTATGTACACAGGTTGACTGGTAAGTAGCTTCCTTACCAACCACATGGTTCCGGATTGAGCCCCACTGCGTGGCGCTTTGGGCAAGTATCTTCTACTATAGCATCGGGCCGACCAAAGCCTTGTGAGAGGATTTGTTAGACGGAAACTGAAAGAAGCCCGTCGTACACACATATATATATATATATATATATATATATATATATATATATAGGGGGCGCGTGTGTGTGTATGTTTGTGTGTCTGTGTTTGTCCCCAACATCGCTTGACAACCGATGCTGGTGTGTTTACATCCCCCGTAATTTAGCGGTTCGGCAAAAGCGACCGATACA
This sequence comes from Octopus bimaculoides, assembly GCF_001194135.2. Taxonomy (NCBI): domain Eukaryota; kingdom Metazoa; phylum Mollusca; class Cephalopoda; order Octopoda; family Octopodidae; genus Octopus; species Octopus bimaculoides. Next base: position 47,940,127 of record NC_068984.1, on the reverse strand, counting down.
ATAAGTACTAGGCTTGCAAAGAATAAATCCTGCGGTCGATCTACTCGAGTAAAGGTGGTACACCAGCATAGTCGCAGTCAAACGACAGAAACAAATGAAGGAATAAAAGAATATATAGGATATAATATACATAAAACAAGATGGAATAAAATAGCTTTAATCTCAATTCCCACCAATTGTTTCTGTGCATTAGTAACAGTTGTTAGTTGTTGTGTTTTCCATATTAGACGTATTATTTAAATATTATACAAATCTCATCGACCAGTACTTATGTACTTGCAAATGCTCAAGTGAGTGACTTTGTGTGCACCACTGGATCACAGTTTTCTATTCTTTCAGGTCCATTTTCTAATTTTAGCATTTGATAAAGTGTAACAAGTAGATTCAAAATGGAACAAATAAACCAACGGAAATGAAAACAAAATGAAGAGTATGAAATATAATTTAGCAAAATTTCAAATTTGATATCTTTTAGCAGAACCATTTTCCGTCTTTTATGAAGAAAGATTAACATTCTAAGATATAAACCAGGTGGATTAGTTATCTCTTTTCCCTATAAGTGTTTTTCTGCAAAGGACGCGTGTCAGTTTATTACCCGAGCGGATTATCAGCTTCTTACCCAGTCTGCTCACAAAAATTTATTTCGCCTGTCCTTGGTTCCCACTACATTCGTTTAATCATTTATTAACTGATGCTCTCACGTAGGTAGAAATTTATTCGCCCACACACTCATACACACATATATGTTCATCCAATTGCTGTATACAAAGAAATAATAATATCTAGATACATATGTATATACAAACGCACAGACATACAGACACACATATACATAATACGTGTGTGTATATATATATATATATATATATATATATATATATATATAACTAATTCGTTATGAAATTTTCTATTAGAGGCACGAGCAATATTCATACTGGCACGTAATGTTTAACGTCACTTAAATGTTGGTGTTCTTTAAGAACATGGGGTTAAAACA
>NC_068984.1:47938205-47938714 GCF_001194135.2 Octopus bimaculoides | reverse complement strand
ATATATATATATATATATATATATATATAAACACTGCCACAGTTATACATAAATTTATACATTCACACCCATGTACATACACACATACATACTATTATCGATTCATCTCGCTTAACTCAACAGTTTTCACTCCTACGCATTTATTATACGCTATTCATATTCTTTTATTCCACTCTTATATGTGTACATCTGTGTAACCCTATATATATATATACACCAGGAAACTACACAAACCATACAAACGCATACCCAGTACCAACATACACGGAACACACATGCACACACATACACCTCACCTGGATAAACCCAACGTACAAGGACACCTAATAAATACAACACACACATACATGCTCACACACACATACACCCTCATGCACACACATACAGTTGCTCCCTCACACACACACGCACCACAATGACAACTCAAACACAAACATACTTAGAGACACACACAAACTCACGTACACACATATAACACCCCCACCAACACACAACACAAATAAACATAC
>NC_068984.1:47936273-47936569 GCF_001194135.2 Octopus bimaculoides | reverse complement strand
CATACTAAAAATTTAGAAAGAGCAGTCAAAGAACTACTGATTCCAAACTACAAATTTTTTCTCTCGCCATCCGTTAGAGAAAAAATTTGTAGTTTGAAATCAGTAGTTCTTTGACTGCTATTTCTAAATTTTCAGTATGTTGGTGAAGCAACTCATGCTGATCCCTATATATTTATAATTATAAATGGTTTTACTGATAAAGGTTTTTTCATACTGAACTAGTTGGCAAAATTGTTAATTATTAATTTTATTACTAATTGGCAATTCCCTGCCCTATATCTGTATATTTATATTGA
>NC_068984.1:47933592-47936263 GCF_001194135.2 Octopus bimaculoides | reverse complement strand
ATTAATTTTATTACTAATTGGCAATTCCCTGCCCTATATCTGTATATTTATATTGATGTCTCTCATTGGATGGTTAAACTGTAACCCTTTTATACGGGACTATTTGTGGCCCACATGGGATAGATTCTTGGGGTGAAGTGTTTAAACTTACTAGCCGATAAATTTTGTGAATGCCTTCCTCATGTGTTTTTGATGTCCCATGGTCGAATTCCCATGAGTATATAGAGACTTTCAAATTTATCGTACATCATGCTGAGGATCGGAGAAGAGTAGCTTTATACAGTTAACCGTGAAACGTCGTACATGATTAACTAAAGGCAGGTTTGTTTTTGCTTTTCTCTTCTGTTTTTGTTCTGTGTGTGCCATAAATATCGCCATCCGTTAGAGAAAAAAAAAATTGTAGTTTGGAATCAGTACTTCTTTGACTGCTATTTCTAAACGTTCAGTATGTTGGTGAAGCAACTCATGCTGATCCCTATATATTTATGATTATAAATGGTTTTACCGATAAAGGTGTTTTTCATACTGAACTACTTGGCAAAATTGTTAATTATTAATTTTATTACTAATTGGCAATTTCCTGCCCTATATCTGTATATATATATATATATATATATATATATATATATATATATATATATTTATCAATATACACCTCCAATTTTGCTCTCCACTATGTGACTCTCTATGTCATTCTACAAAGTATATTCTACTCACGCTATAATATTCTATCAGGATAAACAGGTCCATTTTATAGTCACTTCCGCATTCTCTAAACAACCCTAGCTAACATATTAGTTGTTATGCGTTTATACAATATCGGTGGACAGTAAGTAATATAATTAATGCAATTGAAACTTACCAGTAATGATACTGCAGCTTTAAAATAGAACTTACTTGTGAATAAGGGATAGATATAACAGGTAGTCACAAACTCAGTTAAATAGCAATATAAACTTGCCAGAAGTCAATAGCACATGTTAAGTACTTTTCGAATAAATAAATATTGATATAGTATCTAATATTATATATTCGTTCTAAAACCCACAAATCAGCTTTTAAATCTATGGTTACATGTTAAAATAATCTCTGAGTGTTTGTTGATGGTATTATCATTACATAATGTTATTCCAAGTATCTTTTACAGGCAGAGGCTACATGCTTTTGAATAAGTTATATGATGTATTTTGTAGTACTACGTCATGTTCTTTTGTATTTCTTCCGTTTAATGTCCCATATAAAATTTGCAAGTGATGTGCATTGTCTCTTTCAACTGTCTGAAAATGATGTAGCATGGTTTCGACAGCGGTTCTTGCAGGTGTCACAAGTTGCACCTGCATATGCATATATATAAGTGCACTTGCTTTTGCTGTAGATTTATATATACTCCTCCGCAAACACCCATTCGCCAAAGGACATGCTTTCTTATCTCTGTAATTGCATGTATTTATATTATTTGCAACCATGTTGCCGCTTGTACTGTTTCATATCTTTCCTTTATTGTTATTGTTATCGTTATTATTACTATTCTTATTTCTATTATACCCATTTCTATTATTTATAGTGATGTTATTACCAGGGTTTACACCATTCCCGTTGTTACTCCTATTATTTCCGTTAATGTTCATATTTGTATTTAAATTAGAATTATCTGAACTGTCACGATATCACCTCCTAGCATTATCATCTGCCCTACTCTCAGAACCTGCTCTATTCCGAATGATATTATTTTGAGTTTACTCATGCCAGATTCAGATTCCTAATGATTAGGTTATGAATAAGGGACTCAAAGTTATTTGATGTCGCATATGACAATTTCACCTTATCCTAGTTGAAAATGGCTTAGGGAAATGTCTATCAAATGCATAGGAAAAACTCCTTTACAAGATTTTCTTTTCAAACAAGAAGAGAGGTTCACAATTAAAACTGGTTTCAGTTGTGCCTCTGAGAACCTACTTTATGTAATAACCTGTTCGGGTTGCGAACATGACTATATTGGACAGACGAGTATGACCTTGAGAAGGAGAACCACTCTACATAAAGAGCTAATCCGTTTTCCGCAGTACAGACAAATTCCTCTCAGTGAACATATAGAAAAATGTGCAGATAACATCGAACCAAATTTCACAGTCTTCCCCTTCTACCAATGCAAAGACAATCTCTCCACAAGAACGTTTAAATAAAAAAACTTTTTTTAAAATACAGAACACGTCTTAATATGCACGCATAAATACTCTTATCTTATTACACATTTCAATTCCCGATTACATTACCTTTTGTTTGTTTGTTTGTTTGTGTGTGTGTGTCTGTGTGTCTGTGTGTGTACACAATATATATTCTCCTCCTCTTACCGAAACCTGAACAGTTGTCTCCCTTGTCCACAACAACAACAATAATGATGATAACCAATTACCTCCCCTTATTCTTCTACTTGTGAAACCATTCACTCGTAAATATCATCACACACAACATGGACACAAATTTCTTCTTAAGAAAATATATATTCAAATAAGTAATACAAAATATCATGAATAGCTAAAGCGAAACCAGTCCATATATTAAAAATTATATTAAAACTATGTAAAGTGTGTATTTTCCTTTTTTTAAATTTCTTATATATATATTACAGCCTACCACGCGGGGATAATCGACATTCCTCTTTATATATATA
>NC_068984.1:47930284-47933516 GCF_001194135.2 Octopus bimaculoides | reverse complement strand
ATATATATATATATATATAAAATACAAAATACGACAAGAACGCAAAACATCCAGACAGTTAGGTGATACAAAAAGGGGACGAAACATCCAGATAGACGATACAGAGAAAACAAGGACGAAAACAAACGGAGAATGTTACACAAATACAAAAGAACAGGACATAACAACAGGTGTCTTTCAACTAAGGACAAATTAAATTAAGCTGGCGTGTGTGGAAATCAGACACCACAGATACTGAGTTTCTTAGTCAAACTGGAATTCTTTCTATTGGATCACCTCTCATGACGCATCAATAACAATGGACAGTACACGTCATCCGTATGGACGATAGACGTATTCTCAAACAACTTCTGCATTGTGAACTGGCAGAGTGGAGTCGCAAAAATAGTAAACCAGGAAAAAGATTCAGAGATAACATAAAATCTTACCTTGGTCAAATCAATGTTGCATATACACAGATTGAATCTTTTGCAACTGAGAGGAAATCATAGCAGGAAAATATTTGGACAGATGTGTGCTAGCTTTTGAGATCAACGAATTAATCACTGTGAACTGAAAAGAAATCTGCGTAAATGGACACCTCAGGACAAAGTTCATACCATTGTGAGGTTTGTGTTAGACACTGTCTATCAAAAGCTGGTCTGATAGCTCACGATCCAACAAGAGCAATATTACCACCAACCCACCACCCTATTACCATTCATTCTATGCACGAAAATGCTCTTCAGTGTCATTTTTTCCAAAAGGTGTGTAAACCCTCTGGAGATCTAACAAGACATCTAAACATGCACAAAAAAACGCACAAAGAAATAACAGATTCAGAACTGAGACACATTTGATATATATTTGTGGGAAGTCTTTAAGTCTCCGGCTCAAAAACTCTATGTGGTCTCACTTGATGACGTAACGCTATATTTGTGCTTTAAGTAGTCAAGCTTAGTTTCAGAGCAGCAGATTGCCTTCATGTAAGCCTGTATCTCTCTCTATCTCTCTTTCTCTTTAAATACAAATATATATATATATATATATATTTAAAGAGAAAGAGAGATAGAGAGAGATACAGGTTTACACTTACATAACATAGGTGCTGGTAGACAAACACCCATCTGTACATACACATAAACATCAGCTATGCTTGTGACAACCATAGATTAAGCTAATGTACATATAAATGTTATATATATTATATACATACATTTATATATTGTAAGCTGCGAGGCGAATGAATGTTTATATGTGAAAATATAAGGTATTTCATATTTTACTCTATTTCATTGGAATATAAAATAAGTTTACAGCTGGCTTATTTAAAGGTCACTCTGATCTACCATGTCTATGTGCTTATGTATGTACTTGAGCGACAAGATAAACTTGTGGCCGCGATATATTAATACATGTGCATACATGCACAGACACAGACAGACACACACGGACACGCACACACATATTTATATACTTATGAAATAATATATAAAATATATACATACACACTTCTACATATCTATAAATATGTACTATAGGTATCTATTCTACATAAATAAATGAGTGTGTATATATATATATATATATATATATATATATATATATATATATATATTATCTATGCACACATATATGAATGTTTTTAATTGCATATACATGTATATCCATTTGCATTGATATAGATATATGTATGTATATGTGTATGTGTTTGCGTGTAAATGCATATACATAGAATGACTGAAAGAAAATATACATACACATATGCATGTATGTAAACACACATTCCCACTGATGCGCTCGCTCACACACATGTAAGTGTGGTTGTTTATACATGTGTGTGAAAAAGAAAGTGAGAGAGAGAGAAAATGTGCGAGTGTGTGCGTGTGCGCGCTTGTGTGTGTTTGCAAGGATGAATGTGTCTTGTAAAATACCTTAAAAGCAGAGCTTGAGTATAGTCCTCATAAAATAATAATATTTTGAAACTTTGACTCAAGGCCAGCAATTTTAGTTGGAGAGTTTAGTCGATTTACATTATACTCATTACTTCACTAGTATGTACCTTATAGACCCTCCAAAGAATGAAAAGAAAAGTCGAACACGTTGGTACTTAAACTAAGCACGTAAAGCCAGAAGAAATGCCGCCAGCGCACCACCGAAAGAATGACTCTACCAGCACACCACCGAAAGAAATGCCACTTCACATTTTATCCGACGTGCTACTGTTGTTGACATTTTGCCGCCTTAATAGTTATTTCAGATTTTAGTACAATGCCAACAGTTTTTTCGGTGAGTGATATAGTTCGATTATATTAAACTCAGGACTTCAGTAGTCCTTAATTTTATCGACACCGGAGGAATGAAAATCAAAGTTAAACCCAGTGGTATTTGAACAGGGAACAGAATGAAAAATTACTGCTAGGCATCTTGTCCAACCATTTGTCGACTCTATCAACTCAACGCCCTTGCTGCTTTTAATAACGGTTTTAAATTTTGGCACAAGACGAGTAATTTTTAGGGGAGTAAGAGGATACCGTCGGACCTAGTACTAGACTGCACTTTATCTAATCAGCCTCGAAACGATGAAAGGCAAAATCAATGTTGATAGTGGTTATATTCGAACTCAGCTCGTAAAGTCCAGGAAATAATTTATTTGCAACCGGGGAGTAAGGAACCATTGACAGTGTGTGTGTGTGGGGGGGCTTACATAAAACCAGTGAATGTATATATATATATATATATATATATATATATATATATATATATGTGTGTATATATATAATATTGCGTTTTAATTCTATATGCAACAGTAGCGACAAAATATAATCTCTATATAAATAGAAGGACGTGTTGACTCTAATATTAACAGTGAGTTCTTAGATAATTTTTTACATAACCTTTATTGAAGAAATTGTCTGCTAGGAGTATAATACAAAAAAAATTAAACAGAAGCAAAGTGAATAATAATTTTCAGAATATAGCATGACGTCATGTCTGGAAAGTTACCGTTTCCAATGTTGGTTAGATACACAGATTCAAGTATACAAAGAGGTGATAGCAATAGATATTTAGAACTAACAAACAGAAAATTACATACATATACCCACTGAAATAACACACGCTCAAAAATATATGCACGCACACTCACACACAAACTCTCACACACGCATATATGTTCGAATATATATATATACATATATGTATATATACTTCAGTTTGAATATATAAATACACGTATGTTTGCGTGTATATA
>NC_068984.1:47925030-47930105 GCF_001194135.2 Octopus bimaculoides | reverse complement strand
ATATATATATATATATATATACATACAAATATATGTTTTTGTATGTATATATAGGTCGGTATGTATGTGTGTGTATGTGTGTCTGTATATATAAATCTCCGTAAGACAATGTGCTTTGCTGTATTTGCACGACTCTTAACGTTCTTAGTTCAAATCTTATCGCTGCCAACTTTGTTATTTTTTAAGCATTGAGATCAATTTCAACGAGTGGCAACTCCATAGAAAACGCGTTTTTTTATACCTAGGATACAAAAATATTATCCCTGTAACTGTTGCTGCTGTTGCTGCTGCTGCTGCTGCTGCGACTACTAATACTACTACTACAACTACTACTACTACTACTACTACTACTACTACTACTACTACTAATAATAATAATAATAATAATAATACCACTTATTAAAGCACCAAGCTTGCAGTATCGTTACTACGCCCGGCAAAATGCTTAGCTGCATTTCCTCAATCTTTATGTTCTGTGTTCAAATTTCGCCGAAGTTGACTTTGCTTCCCATCCTTTCATGGCCTCTATCAGGCCTTGTGCTTATAACAAAGCTGACTACTACTACTACTACTACTACTACTACTACTACTACAACCTTCCATAGTCGTTAACAGTAGTGTCTTATCTTTCAACTCATTCCGTTTCGAGTTCAAATCTTGCTGAAGTCAGTAATGTCTTAAATCCTTTCGGTGTCAGAAAAAAAGAGTACCACATTTAAGCCCTAGGCCCTATGTAGTTCGCATGTCCCTCACCTCAAGATTGCTGGTCTTGTGCCAGAATTACGATGGACTATCATTTTTACTTTTTGCATATCATTTTCTCTAGGTTCATAAAAAAGAATGTGATGCCGGCAATTCTGCAGGTGATCAAATAAAAGATTCGATCATGTCGGATGACACCTTGGGAAAGTGTCTATAGCCTCGATTTGATAGCTATCTGGTGAATGGCGTTTGATAAAAGTAAACGGTAGAGGAGCCCATGCGTACATGTGAGAGAGAGAGAAAATAGTGTGGTGGTATATGTGCATATATGTGTGTTTGTATGTATGTGTGTGTGTGTGCGCGCGCGTGTATGTGCGTGTGTGTGTGTATGTGGATGTTGCTATGTGCGATTGTAAGTGCATGGAGTGAGTGATGGGCATAAAACTAATTATTAACATATCCTTATACGAAATCAAGTTGAGTTGTTTACTTTAGTTACGTTTAGCAAACGTCTAGAACTTACGTATGAAGATAGATAGATAGATAGATAGATAAATAGATAGATAGATGGATGGATGGATGGATGGATGGATAGGCAGACAGACAGACGGACGGACGGACGGTCGGACATATGGGCGGACGGACGAACGGACGGATGGATGGATGGGCGGACGGACGGACGTGCGGATGGACGGATGAATGGATAGATGGATGGATGGATGGGTTCTTGTCTTAGTTCCTATTGATATTGCAGATAAGGTTGTTGCTGCTGTTATTACTTCTGATATTGCTGCAGCTGTTGTCATTGCAAATGCTGCTTTTGTTGCTGTTGCTGCTGTTTGCCATTTCTGTTGTTGGTGGTGTTATTACTGTTGTTTCAAACTACTGTTGTGACCTGTCTCGTAAATTAACAGAATCGACAGATCGCCAGACAAAATGCCTTGGTGTATTTACTTACTTTACGTTGTTAGTTCGAATCATGCCATGATTAACTTACCGGGGTCCATAAAATGGAAGCACCAGTCAAATATTGAAGTTGATGTAGCTAGCAATATACCATTCCAAACTATATGGCTTAATCCCTAGGAAAGGTATCGTAATTTATGTTGCGTTTATCACAGCTTAATATATTGTAATGATGTTGTCATCATCCTCGGTCTACTCTTATTAGGCAAAATAAAAAGAAATGACAGATGTTTCAAACATAACTCGCCTTTCCTGCATCCCTAGGATTAAGAGATCTCTGACTCCTTCCTTTTGTTTGAAGAAAGCTTTGATGTAATTTGGCTGCTAATTTTAGTTTATCGAATTACAAAGTTATAGTTTCTCCAATTGGCGAGTGTTATATTTGCCGATATTGTTATGTATATATTTATACCTCCGAACACACACACAAATACACTCACACTTATAAATATATGCCTATGCTTGTGTGTTCCAGACATCGTTACTAAAGTAACATTTCTAATGAAAAAACTAAAAGCGTCAATACGCAGTTTTCGAGAATCTCATTGAATGAATTTATGAAGTGAGTGCGTGTGTGTGCGTGCGTGTGTGTGTGTGTGTGTGTGTGTGTGTGTGTGTGTGCGCGCGTGTGTGTGTGTATGTGTGTGTGTGTGCTGCGTCTCTGGTTACTTTGTAGAATGGTTTCATGCCATCATCCTGAAATTTTGAAATAGCAATTGGACTTCCTTTATACATTAATAGAATCAGCAAAAGCAACCTAAAATCTTTACAGACTAGGTTCGTTTTCAATAAATTGATTCGGGCACATCATACTAAATCTTGTTAAAAGAGGACACGAGCTCCAGTAGAAGCATAGTTGAAATAGTTGAATGGTCACAGTGTTTGACTTGTGTTTATTTATTGACAACATGTGCGAGATTTACATTTCAAGTTGGAATTAACACAGAGCAAATTTTTTGGTCTCTGAAAGTCGTAGAAACGGCTTTGTGTAACGAGTAGCAGAAATGGAGAATTATAATTGGAGAGTTAAAACAAATGGGGCATTTAGACGAAATTGGCCGTTGTCTATAATAATTCGGCGCGTGTAAATTAAATTGCCTGTAACGTTATCAGATAAATAGTAATGCTGTTCTGTAAAAATGTATATTTACAATAACAAAAGTAAAATTTCCAACGTGTACTGAATTGCATCAATGTATTAATGAAACGACAATAAAAATACACAAATAAAGCATTTGATATAATTTAACTAAATGCGAGATTAACTATATAAGATGGGCGGATAGTATTTTTAAGCATAAACGTTAAGGGTAAATAAAGTGTGAATAAAAGTATGCAGGGTGCGTGGGCACTAAAGGTAACAGCATGTTGCAGAGTGATCTTGACCAATCATTCGAATATATTGTATTTGTATTCGAAGAGACTCATTGTGTGTGGTAGTTGTACTTGTACTGTTTCAGGTATTCCTGCGTGTGTGTGAGGAGTACTTGAACGATGAAACATAGTGGCGATGCAATAGAGATATTAAAAAAACACAGTTTGTAATCGGGTGAAAGTGTATGAAAAGAGGTGGTGGAGGAAAAAGAACAAAATTAAAAGAAAAAAAGAATAGGAAGAGAACTTTATATTTTAAATTTAAAAATAAAGACAGATAAAAACTGATACATACGAAACAGAGGAAGAAATTAACGAAATAAAAGAAGAGAGAAATGAGAGAAAGTTATATACAAAAACGGAAAGAAGAAAATGAATAAAGACAAAAGACAAGAGAGAAAGTGTGAGTAAGAAATCTTAAGGGAGACAGAGAAGAAGCAAATGGAGAGATAGTAAAAGAGAGATACAAGGTTTGATTAGGAGATCGAAGGAACAGATAAGAAATTGAGATAAAAAATGTTGGTATTGAAGAGTAAAGGAGAGAGAATGTAAGAGAGGGAACGAGAAGATGGTGCCTGAGACAAAAAAGAAAATAAATAGCTAGATAGAAAGAGAAATAAATTAGAATGCAAAGAGGGTATTAGAAATAGAGAAAGAGTAAAATAAGTAGAAGGAATGTAAATCGAATGAGAGTTAAGATGATAGAAAGAGATAAAGAGAATGAGGCGAGAGGAAATTAGCATAGAGGGTAAGAGAAAGCTCGTATGTGAGAAAGGCATAGAATAAGAGAAAGAGAGATAGAGAGAATGAAAGAATAAGAATGAGAGGGAAGCAAACTGAAAGAAACAGAAGTAGTAAGAAAGTGAGAAAACAAAGTATGGTATGAATAAAGAAGACCGAATATAACTTGGGTTAATACAGCAAAATACAGCATAGCTTAATATAGCAGAATACAACATAGCTTAATATAGCAGAAAAGAACATGGTTTAATATAAATGGAGTTCGTAAATTTGAATAAGTTGATGTGCCGTGGGTAGGGGAAAATCCTAATAGATTTGCGTCTTCTTACAGCATACTATTGCAAATTGAATATAATTGAGTATATGGTTCGAAAGATCGCTCTATAACTGTTTGGTTTTAGGATTAATTTCATTGTGAGGTGCTTTGGTAAAGAGCCCTGTACAGTAGCCTAAGGTTGTCAAATACATCGATAATTGTGATTGTGGGGCTGACGACGGAAACTGTGCAGAAGCTTGTTGTGCACACACAAGATACACGTGAGCGTGTAGACACACACACATTCTTGTTTTCTGTCTCCCCCTCCTTCCTTCCTCTCTCTCTCTCTCTCTCTCTCTTTCCCTGTATGTCTCTTACCATATGTATATTATATATGTGTGTGTTTATTACTTGGTGGGTCTGGTAGAAGGGACAGTCTACCTGGCCTTCATTGGGCCTCCTATACCAGTGAGGTTAATGCCACTGATGTTCCTCCTTAGACTTTGGATATCAGCACTGTGATAATGCATGAACTTTAAAGGGAAATTCTAAGGAGCAACAATCTGAGAAGGAAGGAACAGACGTAATGATTAGAGGGCGACCTGTGGATGGGATACAACAAGAATAATAGATTTAGGATTAATTTGGGTGAATAATCTCTAAGCTTAGATGGCATGAGCCCAGAAAGCTCCGATTAGCAGGAGTTATTAGACAAAAAAAGGCAGAGAGATAACATAGCGCGCCAGTGGGCAAGAGGCTGGAGTGTATGACTTTATGCCAATTAATCGAGTAACGCTTTCTCCGAATATGGTGTCGAATGCTGTCCTGAATGTCTGTATGTGAAGCAGCAGCACGATTCCATGTTGTCCGAGTAATAATAATAATAATAATAATAATAATAATAATAATAATAATAATGATGATAATAATAATAATAATAATAATGATATTGATAATGATAATGATAATGATAATGATAATAATGATAATAATAATAATAATAATAATAATAATAATAATAATAATAATAATAATA
>NC_068984.1:47908968-47925020 GCF_001194135.2 Octopus bimaculoides | reverse complement strand
TAATGATAATGATAATGATAATAATAATAATAATAATAATAATAATAATAATAATAACAACAACAACAACAACAGCAGCAGCAGCAGCAACAACAACAACAACAACAATAATAATAATGATAATAATAATAATAATAATAATAATAATAATAATAATAATAATAATAATAGACCAGAAACACACGCATCAATGGTTACGAAGCTCAGGGCTAAAAGCAGAGAGTGAAGGTTTCATATTGGCTGCTCAAGACCAAAGTTTATTAAACCGGAACTACCAAGCCAGTGTGATAAAAAAATGGAACTGACCCACAATGCCGATTCTGTAACGATGCGATTGAAATTATAGACCACCTAATCTCAGGGTGTAGAGTCTTAACACCTGTAGAATATAAAGCAAGACATGATAGAGTTGGCCAGTATTTACACTGGACAATATGTCGGCATTATAAAATCAAAACCGCTGACAAATGGTATAAACACCCATCCTGAAGCTTTGACTGAGGGAGAAAATATATCGATTCTCTGGGACTTCCCCGTACATACCGACAAGGCTATAAAAGCTAATAAACCGGATATTATTATAAAAGATCAGACAAAGAAGACGTGTTTATTAATTGACATGAGTATTCCCATAATATAGCGGCGAAAGAATTTGACAAGATCAGTAAATATAAAGACTTGCTAATAGAAATTGAAAAAATGTGGCATCTCAAGGCGACTACCGTACCAGTGATTATAGGATCTCTAGGAATGATTAAAAAAGGTACTGAAACCTATTTGAAAATGATACCAGGCTTACCATCCCTACAGGAAGTGCTAAAAATCGTGATAACTGGAACGACTCATGTACTGAGAAGAGCATTATCGCTGTGAAAACAACATCCATTCATGATTTTTTTTATTAATTTCTTTAAATACATATTCTACCTGTGAATTTGCGTGTGTAAATTGGGAATGCATACAATGAGCTTCTCTGTCTTAGGTGTACGGAAAACACTCGGCGAGAAATGGAAGAAAATTTGAAGAAGAAAAAAATAAACATAATAATAATGATAATGATAATGATGATCATAATAATAATAATAATAATAATAATAATAATAATAATAATAATAATAATAATAATAATAATAATAATAATAATAATAAACAATATGGAAACAGCAATATGTTACTACAAAATGAAACCATTAGGATGAAAGATTGCAAAGATTAAGCATTGTACAAGCAATTGAAAATGAATGAAACTGAAAATAAATGAGTAAAGAAAATAATGCACGGACAATTTCATAGGGACGTGAAAGATAAGACAGACAGACAAAAAAGATGGCTGTGGATGACTAAAAGTGATTTAAAACCGGCGACGGAGGCTCTAGTCTGTGCTGCCCAAGGGCAAGCACTAAGAACAAACTACATAAAATATAGAATAGACAGCACATCAGAAGGTGATAAGTGCAGAATCTTTGGACAAAATAGTGAAACCGTATAGCATATTACCAGCCAATGTACACCACTAGCCCAGAAGGAATATAAGAGACGCCACGACAATATAGCAAGGCTTGTCAATTGGACACTTTGAAACAAGTATGGACTTGACAGATCACAAGATAGCTACGACCACAAACCCGAAGGCATCATCGAAAATGATAATGCAATGATCCTGTGAGATTTTATGATTCAGTGCGACCACGAGATAAAAAATAGAATGCCAGACAGTCTTAATTGAGAAAGAAAGCGAACTGGATCATCGATATAGCATGCCTAGCTGACAACAAGATATACGATAAGGAAGAAAGAAAAGTCGATAGATATGACAGGTTAGCTTGGGAAGTTAAGCAGTTGTGGTCAATGAAAAAGGCGGTAGTAGTACCAATAATTGTCGGAGCCCTGGGAACAGTGAGTGTAAATCTTGAGAAGTACATGGAACAAATAGGGGCTGCAATAAGGGTGGAGGACTTGTAGGAAACAAAACAACCGCACGAATACTTCGGAAGGTGCTCCAAAACTAAGAGGTGTTACATTAGTTCACTGAGAGTGCACAGCTGACACCATAGTACATCTCCAGCGTTAGAAGCTGTGCAAAGTAAAATTGTAGTAATAATAATGATAACAATAATAATAATAATAATAATAATAATAATAATAACAACAACAACAACAACAACAACAACAACAACAATAATAATAATAATAATAATAATAATAATAATAATAATAATAATAATAATAATGATAATGATAATAATAATAACAGTAATTATACATGTACGCATAATGAAAGAGAGTAGAGGGAAGGAGAATTATTAACTATAGAACTAAATTTCTGATACCTATAAATTGAAACCTTTGCTCCATTCATAACGATTCTCTCCCTCCCTCCTTGCACCCCTCTCTCTCTCTCTCTCTCTCTCTCTCTCTCTCTCTCGCTCTCACTGACGTATTTACATTATCCTATAAACTCTTCTGTATGTATTACGTTAGACTGAGATTCAAAGGTATTCGAGAGCCATGTCTAGCTTTTCGAAGGACTGTAATCTAGAAGCGTTACTTTTCGCTCAAATTATCAATACTTGGGTTTGCTAGGTTTGTTGTCACAGCTATTCAATCTTAATAAGCCTTCCCTGAAAGGAATCTAATCAGATATGTTCCAGGCGTGTCAATCTTTACTTTTTATAACATTGAATATCATAGACTATATGATATCCACGTTGAAAGCTCCGAATTCTACTATTTACAAAAAATCATACAGTGTTTCTGGATTTCGAAAACCTACATCAGTGTAAAGAGAAGAAATACAAGCTAACAATAAAACTCCGCATGATAGCTACGCTTAATAGAAACCACAGTCAAATCTTTCCCATGAGGTACTCTTTCTTAAATATATGGAAACACTATTTACATTATTTACAATTGACGGATATTTGTCCTCATCTTGTTTGTTGTTAACACAACGTTTTGGCTGATATACCTTCCGGCCTTCATCAGGTGCCTTGGGGAAATTTTCGAACCTGAGTTCCCCAAGACAGCTGATGAAGGCTGGAGTGTATATCACCCGAAACGTTGTGTTAACAACAAACAAGATGAAGGCTAATATCCGTCCATTGTAAATAATGTAAACAATGTACATAATTCCACATCTCTTAAATATATAACTGTATATGGAAATACATTGTGTAATACAGTTTTGCCTATACGTTGTCTGGAAATTAAAAAAACGGATGATCATGGTTGAAGCAACTTTGGTCATAGGTCCGTTCCGATAACTGTGGATAGATAGCAACAAGGTAGTAGAGTCAACTGGTTCATTCCCAGAATGAAGCACCCTAATCGACTAAGTCCTTTTTGCAATTATATCTGGGCTCCAGTCTTCATATTACTGGATGTTAGTACATGGCGAATGGCAGCTGTACGCAACAGTCTCTTGCACGTTAATTTCATAAGTAAAGAATATCCACCGCCAGTTGTCAGTCGTGTGTATCAGTGCTATTCTTACGCAAATCAAATCAACAACTTACGATCTTCAAGACTATATCTATATGTATTTGGGAATGAATATATTGATTACTTACATATCAACAAATTTATAAATTTGTAAGAGGAAAATCAATGGGAAATATGGCTGTTACTTATTATAGAGATGCAAGATAAATTGGATTTTACAACACAGTATAAAAGAAACAAAAAGAAATAAGGAATTATACTTAAAACTGACGCTTAATATCTTTTGGCAATTTGCTAAGTTCGTATATATTAAAATGATTTTCCTACTGCTACACCGTTTTGAACGCAACAAGTAGCTCACCAATCATATATATAACTGCTCTTGTTTCTAAAACATCAAACACTTCACTAGTTTTTCTATTTATTTTATTTATATTATTTTTATTGTTCCTTTATTTAATACGTCCTACGGGTGTTACTACTTCGTTTCTTTTTTATGTTATGTGTTTTGTCATTTCAGAAATATCCTCATTCTTTCGTTTATTATCATCATATTTTAACATGCATTACGCAAAAATAATAACAAAAATTGTTAGGCCGAAGCATAGACTATATGTACTGAAAGATGCCCACATTTTTTTAGATAATGCTAAAATAAGAAACTACATAGAAAAATGATGAATAACGAAAAGAAAAAGGAAGAAAGGAACGAAAGAAAGGAAAGAAAGAAGAATGAATGAATGGTAATGTTGATATTCAACGATGGGTAATTTTTGTAACTTATTTTACATTATTATAGATGCTTCAGTTTACATCATATGAATAATTACACACTAGGTTTTTCAAAATACTATATGAACTCTTATGATTTGATTTTGCTACAAAGATAATATGTTTGTATTTATTACCTCTGAAGACTTTTGGAGATCTCGTCTCACTTTCGTGAATTCGTGTATGTTGTGACTATCAGCCTCGATAATTCATGCTGGAGGACACTAACATGCCGTTGGAGTTATTACTATAGTTGTTTAACTTCAACTTAGCTCAGAGCCAATAGACATATGATCAATATCCCTCCTAAACATAATGTATCTTAGACTAAATTATCAAATGTGTCAATTGGTTGTTGTTATTTTTGGCAATACTTCATCGTTTAGACATTTCTTTTGTTTGTGTTGATAGTTTAAAGCATACTATCATTGATTGGGCAGATCTTTTATCAACGGCGTTCGATTTACGACCATCCAATTTCATACAGATATAGTGTTTCTAGGACAACATGCTATAATGGAAAATGGGTGTGTTTTAAAGAAAATGTTACTGTTATTTCTACCACGATTTATTTAAACGACCAAATGGAAGCAGTCAGTGGCTCGACAGTGAACTGTTGAAGACTGATGAAAAGACAGAAGTTTAGGAACAACTTTTGAATTATTTCGATATAACAGGAGAATAACTAAATAGCAAACGTGTACTGCACTGTGGTATCTATTTCTCTAACTCATATTATAAAAGTATATTTATAGCTCTATCGAGTTCGCTTGACTAGAGCAACATATTGTGAATTAGTTCCTTTACAATATTCTGGCTACAGCAGCATATTGTAAATTAGTTGGATACAAGCTATCATACTTAAAATAGTGAGCTGAAAAAAAATGCTGAAAAAAATGCTTCATCAATAGGAATTATATCTTTAATGAAGAAATAAAATCTCTTCTGCGTTAACGAAATTTCTTTTGGAGAAAAGGGAAGGAAAAGACTCTGAAATTATAAACTATAGGGATTAAACGGAAAAATAAATTGGAGGATGAACACTGCAAATTAATTGAAGACCAAAAATTATTTTGAATCAAATAAACATATTATTTGGTAACATGCGTCTTTATCTCAAACACTCTGTGTTTAAAAAGTACATTTTTCATTTGATTAAATTTCATATTATTTCTATATAACATCTATTGTAAAGAGGAAAAATCTATTTCATAATTAAATTGCTGATTGTATGATTTAAATCAATTGTATTTTCAAGTTTAACAGTGTTTATCAATGTTTCCATATCTTTTTATATCGCCATAAAGCTCCCTTTGCTGGTGCAACCATTATTGGTCTGTGTACTGTCGTGTTTAGCATGGTTGCGCTGTTGTGACCTGTCCAATCTTTGATGTTGTCATGCCAAGATTTTTTCTGCCTGCCTCCTTGCCCTGAGAGTTCCCTAAAGAGTGGTTTTAGATGGATTTATGTATTATTATTTGAAAAAATTCTGTAAAGATCTATGAAAGATGATAAAATGTAGTCATCGTTACCAGAAGGCTTTTTTTAAATATACTTTTGCTCGAAAATGAGAAGAATTGCATGCCTTTGAGGAAAACAACATTTCAAAAATGAAAAGACATTACAATTAAAACATAAACGTTGTCTTCCATCTAAGACAGATTTTATTTAATAATTCTTAATATCTGAGAGAAAACTATCATATTCAGATTTACTTGGATATTGCTTCACATTCAAAATTTCCCAGTTAATCTTTAACTCTATACTATTTAACTCTATGAATTTATTATTTTTTTTAGTTGTATAAAATAAATGATATTGGATGATACAAGCAGCAACTGAGACAAAAGAATTTGTGGCTGACGGATGGCACATGACCTACGCATAAATCGCTTCCTTGAATCTCCATGCCTAATATA
This sequence comes from Octopus bimaculoides, assembly GCF_001194135.2. Classification (NCBI taxonomy): domain Eukaryota; kingdom Metazoa; phylum Mollusca; class Cephalopoda; order Octopoda; family Octopodidae; genus Octopus; species Octopus bimaculoides. The sequence continues at coordinate 47,918,889 of NC_068984.1, read as the reverse complement.
TATATATATATATATATATATATATATATATACACGCACACACATTGTCAGTCACTTAGCCTTGGTAATTTAGTTTAATCAACTTCTAATTTCTCGAATAGAATACTGCCTTGCTTTGGAAGACATACATTGTAAGCTGTGTAAATTTTAGGGCTGCGTCTTAGCGCTGTTCGTCATGTTATATACTGGACGACTAATGCATTACGCGATGACAAAAATTCAGTTACGTTAAAACCCAAACGTACGAGGAATGTGTTCACACCCAATATAGTAACATATCTTCTTCAGAAACAATCAAACGAAGCCATTACGTAGTTATTTGGTTTTCGAAGGTTTATCAATCAAATCACCCTTAAATTACTCAGTACCGCTTTAAAAGGGGAAGAGCATACTGCATAATCTAGTCCTATATATACTACCAGAAAAAAAAACAGAGTGGCGACAAATGGAATATATGTGATCGGAAGTCTCTTCTTTTAGAGATGAATAACAAGAATGAAAATGTATTTATAAATTGCAATAATAGTAAGAATTTTATTTCTCTACATTGGTACTTTTCTGTCCATTAATTTGCTGGAATCGAGCATACGTACAACGTAGGATCTACAAGTTCATACTTTGTTTAAAATGATAAAACCATATATTTTGCTAACTTCTGACTTAATCCTAGATTATAACTTGAATAACCGTTGTAAATTACGTTTGACCACAAGGTGACCTTGTACATTCTTTTTCTGCTCAGTAACAGAATTAAACGGATAAATTCGGAAGAGAGCTCATTCAGATAAATGTGAAGATAATTCGTTTCATTGCTCAATTAAAACAGTATCACTATTCAAGTAATTTGGTTAAATGAATCAGACTTCAGTAAAACCAGAATAGTTGTTAGTAAATGAACATTTAATCGTATAACCGCTACTCCTCTAAATTTTTTATAGAAAAATCAATTTGATGGGAATATGATGAATGTAAAGTTGAATGTATAGAATTTTTTCTGTAGTTTTAGTATTCCAGTTGTGTTGCTATTTTTTTATTGTCTATGACTAGTCTCAACTATTATGTGGCTGTTGCGTAATTTCGGGAGCGATGGCAACCATGAAACACTGATAAGATCGACACTTTGTTGTACAGTTCGAACGTTTGTACTTTGACGTCTGCAGAATAAATATATCCTATATGGTCTTTCAGGGACAAGCTACAAATAGCTGGCAAATCTCCAGCAGATCACATCTTATCATCTCAAAAAATAAAGACAATGGGAGGATCCAACGGCTAACGTCATCCTATACACATTATGTCCGTAAATAGTAGAATTCTTTTAGTAATAGGTTTCCTCAATCAGATCCGAACTAACGGCAAATAACCTCAATGCTGCAAGGGAGAGAGAGAATTCTCGAGAGCTAAAGATCTGTATAGGAATGGTAAGGAAAAGAGTTTAATGTAGGTTTTGAGATAGTGGAATACTGTTGCGATGAGGAATGGATGCAGAACGAATGTATCTGATTGTATTGTGTATAGTTGAAATGCTATACATTACTTTCGAGAAGCAGCAGAAGTACTCTTAATTTCAGAGAGAAAGGGAGGTGATGATACATTTGAGAGCTCGTAATTGAAGCGTATTGGTATCAATCACCACATTTCCTTTCCTATTAAAGGCGAGTGGGACTAGTATGTATTCTCATAACATTACCATCATGTCTGAGAGTTTAGAATGGCATAACTTATGAATGCTTTCATGAACAGGATCATAGACGAGAGGTGTTCAATTCAATTATTCTTTCATATTTTTGAGTAGACAAAAGGTTGTCTTTTCATCGAAATTTGGCAGGTCAGAAACTGAAACTGTGTAACAATTCGACCAATACCCATTCATATTTGACCGTGGCAAACGTTCGTCCAACGCCACAGAGTGATCCCTGAATGAATTTTTCAAAGTCTACTCAACTGCAAGCATTTGGTCAACGTTTCCTGTCTGACGTTAATTTACCCCCCTTTTTTTTTGCTATCGGTGGCAGAGGTCTTGAAATAAGTCAGTAGCACTGCTTTTTCGCTTCTGATAAAGGGGTAAAATTGACAATGGGTTCCGTTCTTAATTTCACTTTTTGTCCTGATGAACAAATGAACGAAAATCTTCAGGATATGATGAGCATTTATTTCTTTTAATTTTTAGAAGAAAAAATATTTATTGCCTGTTTCTTTGGGATTAATTAACTAACAAATACTGCATATCATGCACCAAAACAAAACGAAATTTTTTCCGCATGTTTAAATCCTAACTAATGGGCTAACAGTCCATTTCATATTTTTGTTCAATTCTCGTGTTAAAGATAATTGGGAATATCTGAATTAGAAACAAGACTTAATATTGCTGTTGTTGTATACACTCAAATAAGCATTTGTCTATCAAAACTAGCATAGAAGATTTTTCACCATCCAAGTGTTGACAATCCTGTTCTGTTCACTGTTTTCTGTTGTTGTTTTTTTTTTGTTTTGTTTTTTTTTTCAATTATAATGTATCTATAACTATCAACTTCAATGCTCTTTTACAGAGTTTTTTTGATTACAATAGTCAATACATCATTTTATGAAAGACGCACGCATTCAGTCTGATGGAAAATTGTATTATTCTTTATATGCCAATATCTATGATCTTTAGCAATGCATTTAATTATAAGCATGGCTGATGATAAAAAAAATGGCAAACATATTGAAAGCTTATCATTTACTCATACTTTCCCCCTTAAAGTGTACACATGATGAGTTTGAAGATGATGTTAATGAAGAAGCGGATAGGTAAAAAGAAAAGGATGAGAAGGAAAAGGGAAGAGAAACAAGATAAAAGGAGGCGGAGAATAGGGCGGTTAGGGCTGTTTATGCAAAGCGAATATTTTTGCTTCACATGTGTCGCAATTTTGCATTGACGTATATTAGTTTTGCCAAAGCATTGGCAAATAAATATTAAACGATTTATCAATTTCTTTCTCGTATAAATGCCATTACAAAAAAAAAATTTCTGGAAAAGATTTTAAAATGTGCTTTGCTCAAAATGTCTAGAAGATTTACATTTAAACATTGAAAAGTTTATTATATTTTTAGAGAAACTACTAATGATCAACAGTAAATAAAATTCGTAACATAAGATACATTTGTAAGCAGTGAACCAAAAGGAGTTCTGTAGTTTCAGCTACAGCTTTTCCTCGGGACAGTGTCCTGCTTAGAATCTTAAAATACAGTTATATTCAAAGTAACGAAATATTCTTATTTTGCAATTCGTAATTTGAGGAATACAGCATCAGAAGAAAATGATATATGTTTCTTTCAAAATATACTTTTTTTCGAATTATGACAGTATTATTAAATGAAAATACAAAATGCTTATTTTATGTGTTGCCTGCGCTTTAGGGATAAATGAGGGTGAGGCGCAGCAATCTTTCTTATGAATTTATATGACGTAATGATAAATCATTACCTCAAAACTCCTATAATTCATGGCGTATGGGGTTCCTTCCATCATCGTGTCGACAAAAGTCAACAGTGTTACTGTCGTAGGTATCCTTAGATGTTTTCCCTAAAGATTCCAGAAAATATTGAAATATTCAGGCTTCCTAATAATATCGTTATCGGATACAACATCCCTAAAACAGTTGCATATCATTACACATGCTGCGTGTTTGACAACTGTCATAAATATCGTGAAAGAATCTTCAATTTCTGCTGCTTAAATCTTACTTTCTCGTTTTCCCAAATTTCTTTTTACAGTTCCTCCAGAGTGAAGCATTTTTGTAGTCTTCAATCATCTACTTTGGAATTTTTCGTCTCTCTAAAAATTTTATTGAACTTTGTGTCAGTAGGTTTTTCCTTCAACGAAACCTATCCCCAGAAAACTGTAAACTGGAGATTCTGAAAAAACATCTTTATTTCTCTCTTTCTTTTTTCCTGTGTAGTGCCTTAATTGATTGAAGACATTTACGAGCTCGTATATTTGATTAGTAAATGAACATTTATCACTATTTGATTGATAAGCAACATTTCTAGGCATTTTTCAATATTTACTACGGAATGAAATGCATATAGCTCTGCAGCTTCGTAATGATGCAGCATACAACAATTGTTTCTCAAGTTCATTATATGCATTCATTAGAAAGATTTTATTCATTGAATTCAGTATTGGAACGAAAACTGAATATATTTTTTGTCTTATCATGACAGTCCATTCTAAGGCAGTGAGATTGCAGAATCTTTACTACTCCGAACAAAATCCTAATCGGCATTTAGGCTCTTAATTCAAATGTTACCCAATTTAACTTAGCCATTTATCATTTCGCGGTCGATAAAATAAGTACCAGTTGAGTATTAGGGTCGATGTAATCAACTTATCTCCTCCCTTGACATTGCTGGCCTTTTGCCAAAACTTGAGACCATTTTTACAGTTTATTCTCGTCAAATATTCGGCAGAATCACTTAAGTCGCAAACAGACAGATTTGCAATATTATGGTATATACCTTTACCTGACTTCAAATTGACTCTAAAATCAAGATATACTGGCCGTCAATTTTCTCGATATCGCTTCCATGTTAAAAACCATTATTATAGGAGAATTTTAACGATATTTAAAATTCTCTTTATTCGTTACCATAATTTTTTTCGTAATATTTTAGTAATTTATATGCTTTATGCAAATTTGGAACACTGCAAACTTTTAACATTCCTATTAAATAATTGTTCATTAAATCTCGAGAAGTGCAAATGTATAAATAGCTGAATAGTTACATATGATAGGCTATCAAAAAAATATTTCGCTTTGTTTTGCATGTGTATGTGTGTGTGCCTGCGTGTGTGTGTGTGTGTGTGTGTGTGTGTCTGTGTGTGTACGCTTGTTTTAATGAATCTGTGTGTAACAGTAACATTATCAAGTAAAAAATGAATGCCACTTAAACCTGCCTCAAATTTAACACTTAATCGTAAATGTGTTCCAAAAATAATTGCAGATCGAATATATAAGTAATTAAGTTAATGTTAACATATTTAATGTAGTAAGTATCTATAATCGAATTAGAAATAATTGTGTGATGAAGAAAATACAAAATTAGCGCAATGATAAAAATATTAATCACTGAGTTAAAATGTTGCCATTTCTGAAATGCATAAGTATTTCTTATCAGATTTCTTCTACTCACTACATTTAGGTGAGCTAACACTAACTTAACTGGTGTTTTCATGCAGATGGACCCTTTAGATAATTAACTTTAGTGCTTTATTGTCTTTTGCACGCCACACACAAAAGTATATATATATATATATATATATATACTTTTGTACACATTTCAGTCATTTGACTCGGCCATGCTGGAGCACCACCTTTAGTCGTAGAAATCGCCCCCACGATTTATTCCTTGCAAGCCAAGTACTTATTCTATCGGTCTTTTTTTTTGTCGAACCGTTAAGTTTCGGGGACATAGACACACAAACATCAGTTGTAAAGTGATGTGGCGGGGGGCAAACACCGACACAAAGACATGTATAAATATATATACATATATACATAAATAGATAATATAATATATACATGCATATATGGATACAGGACGTCACCAACGGTGCAAATAACATGATGATGTCTTCTTTTCTCTCTCACCCTTCTATCGTTTCTCTTTTCAAACAAATTGTCTCTCCCAGCGTTCACTATTGTCCTTTCGTTCCGGTCTAATGACTTTCCATTCTCTTTTCGTTCGGTTTCCTTGTATGTCTCCACTGTTATTTTTGGGTTCCCAAATCTATAAATCCTAAATTTTATTTTATAGTATATAGAAGCTACTTTCTTTGAAGACTCGTATTGTCGTTTGAATGATCAAAATGGGGAGTCAATAGACAGACGACAACTGAGGAATGGTCCTTTTCTGTTTTCCATTTTTCTTGTTGCTTACGTATTTCACTCGCTTTTGTCCTGTGATTACTGTCCGCGTTTTGTATCTATCTCTTATGTGTATGTTATTTGCACCGTTGGCAACGTTCTGTACTCATAGATTCATGTATATATATATATATACACACACACACACGACGGACTTCTTTTAGTTTCTGTCTACCAAATCCACTCACAAGACTTTAGTCAACCTCAGACATATAGTAGAAGACACTTGCCCAAGATGCCACTCAGTGGGGCTGAAACTGGAACCAAGCTTGTTAACACACAACTACTCCTGCCCCTTTGTATATATGCATATATAGATATATAGATATATATGTGTGTATGTGTCTATTAATATATGTATATATATATATATATATATATATATATATATATATATATATATATATATGTATATGTATGTGTATATATATAGGTATAGTGAGAACTTGCAAAAAAAAACGAAGACGGGTGTGTAAACAACAAACAGATGTATTAGATTAACGCTCTAGAAGTGAAAAAGTCTTTTACGATTCGAGTCTACGTTCTTTGACAGAAAGGAACACTGAAATAAACAGGGAAAAAAATAGTAAAAGGTTTAGTGGCTAGCGATCTATCATGGTGAATCCATCATGTATGCATGTGTGTGTATATATATATAACTTTTTCCATATGTATGAATCAAATTCCAAAGAGGATACCTAATCAGACAATTCATATCTGAAAAAAAAAACACAATCAACTAAAGAAAGCTAAACAACAAACAAGCGTACTCCACCCATGAGAACATGATAGGGAACAACCGCATAAACAACTCCTTTCATATATGCACCATGAACAGATACCATCAGCCACTCTCAAGTACCAGGCATAACCGCCACGCTCCCCAAGAAATATTGGCACACCCTAGACACAAAACCCACCAGGAGCAGGTGCAGCACACAGACCAAACGTTCCAGATGGGGCTACAGTTCATTCAGAAACTTCCTCCCCTCCAAGGGACTACTGAAAACACTAGGCACCACACACAATAATGAACATAGATTCTACAGACACCCATACGTACATAAGAATCTAAAATCACAACACCACCATCCACCCAACATAATCCTACAAGTTTACACGAACTACCCATACACACAAAAATAAACAACCAGCACTCTACAACCACCTACCAGAGAAAAGAGTGTTTAGTGTGGATTACGCCTAACTCCAAACATAGAACCACCAGACACCCAAACGCACAAACAATCCAAGACAACAACATCGCCATACATCCAATCCTTATATAAACAGCTCATACTAAGATAACCAACATTTTTTAGCCCCACACCAAAGGAAACAGGACACAGGGTAGAACTCGAGACACGGGAAAAACCGAAGGTGATTAACCTTTCTGACAAACCTCTATCAATGACAAAGATAAATGTCCTCTCCAAAGGACTTCCATTCACCTCTACACCTCGCATATCCAATCAAAATGAAATTAATGACAGTGTCTCGGATTTCAGTACGAAATTACGTCTTACAGAAGTACTGGCTGACTTTGGATGATCACGATGAATCATTGGTCAAAAACAAAAGTGAGTATACACCCCACAGAGGAAGAAATAAAAGCCTAGATGAATTCTGTAATCACATTGAAAATTTTCCCTACCACGGACAAAAATCACCTCAAACTTCAACAGAATTCGATGGAATGAACTTAATGAATTTTGGAATGATAATGAGATAACAATCAAAGAAGCAGATAAAGGAAGTGCAGTGGTAATCATCGACACATCCTACTACAAGAATATGGTTGTGTCCATACTGAATAAACAGTATGAAAATAATCAATAACTACAACTCCCAAAAAACAATGAAAAGCCTTTTCTCAATAATTTAAGCCCATGGAAAAGACCTTACAAAAAGGAAACAAATTTCCTGATAAATGTCAGATGTAAACCCAGTCTTATCCATGGTCTTCCCAAAATTCACAAAAGCCTAACCATTAACGAGGCCATCAAACGCTCACCACAAAAACATACATATACCAATACCAGGAGACCTGAAACTATGACCCATCATAGTTGGCCCATCCTGTGAAACCCATCGATTAAGTTGCTTCATGGACGTTCTCCTGAAATCATATTTAAATCCCATCAAAGTTACATCAGAAAAGATTTAGACATGTTAAACCACCTCCCAGAACAGATCGAGGAAGAAACAGTCATAGTTACGTTCCATGTCACCAGCTTATACACCATCAAACCACATAATTGTGGGATAGAGGCAATTATATTTCGGCTGGAACAACAACCAGAAGAAATACCAGAACGAATCAACAAAGACTTCATCATTGAATCCATAAAATTTATCCTCCACAATTATCATTTCATGTTTGATACAACTTTCAACCGCCAAAGATCTGGAATTGCGATAGGTTCGAAAGAAGCGCCTACCATTGCCAACCATACAATGGGATTCTTGGAAAAAACAATGTATCAGGAGTCACTGCTAAAATTTGGATACTCTCTCGCCTAATACCTAAAGGAAAATAGGTAGAGATTTTTAAATAACTGCATCATACTTTAGAATGAAAATATAAACAAACTCCTGGAATTCAAAACTCCTAAACAGCATCAACACAAACATACAACTTACAATAGAATACAACCAGGAGGAACTACCATTCCTGGACATACTGATTGAAAAAAAAATCATGTAAATAGAAATAGACATCTTTTATAAAATGACAGATGCTAAGCAATACCTACATTTTATCTCTTGTCATCCGATATATACGAAAACATCTCCTTCAATCTTGCAAGAAGGATTTGCACCATCGTTTCGGAGAAAAAAAAACAGGGATTTAAGATTACAAGAACTCAAAAACACACTCCTGTACTGGCACTATCCAATCCAACTTATAAACGAAGGGATACAACGTGCGAAATTCATCAGTACTAAGGTCCTAAGAAAAACCAAAGACAACAACAAAACTACTCTTAAATCATTACCCTACACATCAACATAAAACCCCAGAAACAAAGAAGCATTCAACACAATCATGCAAAAATCTTCCAATACTTTATAAGGACCCTAAACTGAAAATAATTCTACGTTACCTTAAAATAGTCAAAAGCAACAAACAGCCCAAGTCACTAAAGAAAATACTAACAAATGCTAAATTACTCCCAGCTACAACCAGCGCAAAAGTGGGAAAATGCAATCGCTCCAACTATGGAACATTCCTCGACCTTTTGGAAAGGTCAGAATACCATTTCAAACAAAGGCAACATTTTACAATCAAATCAGATTTCACTTGAGCGTCCGAAAATCTAATTTATGCAATCAGCTGCTCGGGCTGCCAGAAAGATTATATCGGAAGTACGGGAAACTCTATCCGTCGCCACTTTACGGTGCAACGTCAACAAATAGCTTCAGCACAATATCGCCAGATATATCTCAGCGAACATATTGACGTATTTACTAAACAATTGCAATCCCAATTCTATATATTCCCTCTGTACAAATTTGCTGACTGGACCTCAACACAAGCTCGTCTTAATAATGAAGCCTCATCCATCCAGAAATATAAAACAGAACTGAACATTAATTCATTTTAGTAACAACCAGCCCCAACTAAAACAGAACAACAATCAATTCTTCTCCCCACCCTTAAAATATTTGTAAATAACTCCTAAAACTTGTGTATATACCTCACAAATCTGTATGCATTAAGAACAACAGCCCAAAGACCCTAACAATACTTTGAAAGTAACTTGTAATTTTCAGATAAATTGAAGAGTTACATCCCTTTGACTGCAAAAATTATTGTCAACAAAAAAATGGATGAAATCTAAGACCTTGTAAGTTGATAAGCGTAAGACGCGAAACCCGTACTTCCAGTCTATCATATTATTACATAATGTAATACAACTCTTTATTTTATTATTGTCTTAATATTACCATAAATTTTATTATACAAACCTCCAGTGCGTTTTTACATATTTTCTTTCTCATATAT
>NC_068984.1:47902459-47908892 GCF_001194135.2 Octopus bimaculoides | reverse complement strand
TATATATATAGAGAGAGAGAGAGAGAGAGAGAGAGAGACCTTATATAATGTTATAATTTTGGTATATATAATCATTTAACTTAATCTTGTAATATATATGGATTAACAGATGTGAAGTACATTTAACGTTTCCACAGAAAAAAAGCTTTAGTAAACTAATGTACAATGTAACAATGGAGCAATGAAAACTTAAGTATAATGTCTAGATCATTATGAATTTTGCCATTACCTCTTTAATATGCTTCTTTGATTTCTTTGGTAACACGTGAAGGTATTTCAAATCAAAGAAGGACATTCTACGTCATCATTTTGCTTGTTGTAAATTGCACTCGAATTTCAATCACACTCTATAAAGAGGTCACAGTGGTTAATTCTAGTTCTAGAAACATGACATAGAAACAAAAACAGAAAAAGTGGTTACAATTTGTGATCAGAACTAAAACAATTTTCATTTGTAGTTCACTTAATCAGTGCGGAACAGAGATTAAATAACATTTATATCATTTAGTTAATGCTTGGTCGAAAACATTTCAATTTCAAATCTTGGTTCCGACACAGCACTTAATGAGCATATGTTTCAGTGGAGAGATCTGTTGACCTTCAATTAAATATTTATATGTTTATAGGGTATGACTTTTTAGGGAGCAAATTACTTTTTAATGGATAATGTACTGGTAAATCTCAACCAAAACAATAATAGTATTCTATAGTAAGACAACAGGATAACGCTATTAGTACGAGAGGTTAGGAGGAGGATGAAAAACTGTAACTGAATACCTTGTAGTTTCTCCATATTATATTATAATGTTTCTGTTCCTTTTCGTCTAACTAGAATTTGAAACCTGGTTGTAAGGTTAAGTAAATGAATGCTGCAGTGTATGATGTCCACTGCCCTGCCCATTCGATCATTCAGGACGATTGTAATAATGATTTTTACCTTTTGAGAGTGGGTGATTATCAATTATATCTAATTCCGTAAATCACTGGTCCTTTACTTCACGACATCTTGAAAGTGAAATGCTACCAAAGTTTGTCAATACCACCAAAGCTGACTTTAGTGGTATTGGAAAACTGAGTGTAAAATGATGTAATTAAATACGGTAAATCGTTTTATTTGCCACGATAGACTCAGCCCTGGTAATAATAATAATAATAATAATAATAATAATGATAATTTATACTATAGGCAAAACGTAGGACAGTGTTACTATTGTAGGAATCCTTAGATGCTTTTCCAAAAGTTTCTAGAAAATATTAAATTAGTTAGTCTCCCTAATAATCATTTCTATATAAGCGAAAGGAAGGTCACTTACTCGCTGCCTTTACTACCCTTCTGAGAATCGTGTATATCTTTGCTGATTTTATACTTTTATTTATTTTAAATGCTGATACATGGCCAGAATTTTAGTTTAGAGTATAGTCGAATTTGACCCTTGGCAGATTAATATGTAAAACTGATTCGAATTCATCGTGGAAAGAGCTGTAACTAAAGATGGTTAAAAATGTTGGCATATGTTCATCAATCTCGTGGGTGGGAGCAGATTGATTTTATCGACTCCGGGTTCAACTAATACTTATTTTATTTACCTCGAAAGGATGAATAGCAAAGTCGACAACAGCAGAATTTGAACTCAGAACGTAAAGACGGACAAAATGCCGCTAAGCATTTTACCCAGCGTGCTATCGATTCTGCCAGTTCGTTGCCTTGAGCTATAAATAAATATTTAAAATTCATTGATCGACACTTATTCTGTCATTTTGTTAGAGACTTCACTCACAAAGATTGTGAACCATCCTACAAACCCACATACAATTATCATATGAATTTTGTGACATCATACCGTCATTATGACTTACAAAACAAATAACAACCAGAGTAATAGCTCCGCACAAGAATTCTGTCTTCCGTGAAGCATTACCTCCTCACCCGCTAATTATGCACTAAATGATAATTAATTCTCGATTCTCAACTTTAGTATTTTACTTGAAAAGCAATCTTGGGGCTACTAGTATTTGACGCTTTCATCTATCTCAGTAGTTCACTGGTTTCTTTAATTATTGATCCCGGGTAGAGAGTACGAACGTCATAGTTGGCCTTGGTAAGAAGTGAACTTACAATGTAAATGTATGTATATAAAAGTCACGAAATATTGTATCTGTCATTTTAATGCTTCTACGAACACATCGCTTTTATGACATTGGTTTCGAGTTTTGGTACAAGGCCAGCAGTTTCGGTGGAGGCGTACGTCTATTACATTGACATCAGTATTCAACTGGTACCTTGTTTCAGCGACTCCGAAAGAATGCATGGCAAAGTGAAACGAGAAAGAAATTGAACTCAGAATCCAAAGTCGGAAGAAATGCGCTTATGCAATTTTTTCCAGCATGGTACCGATTCTGCCATCTCGCCGTCTTCACCATTCCATTAATATTCATTTCCAACATAGGAACAAGGCCTCAGATTTGAAGAGAGGAATGAGTTAGTTTATTTAATCGACGTTAGTAATTCATTGGTACTTATTTTAACAATGCTTGGAAAGTTGAAACGCATTGGCAGGATTTCAACTCTGATAGCAAAGCAACGCAAGACATTTTCTCCGATGCTCCAACGATTTCGCATAACCAGTGCTCTAAACAATTTCTTAGATAGGTGGAACGCCTCAAATTTGGAGGAAAGGGTGCAGCCAATTATACCCTTGTCCCCTTCCCTCAGTACTCGGCACTTCATTTTGCCAGAGTATACCACGGTGGTATTTGAGCTTAGAATGTTAAGTTATGCACTTAAATAGAACAAAATATTTTAGCCGCCACTTTAATGACTTTGTAAATCATTTATCTTAATAATAGTGATTTCTGCATTAATACAAGACTACAAATCTAGATGAATTAGTTGACTAAATCAGCCCTAATAATATTCACAATAATTGTAACAGTCTCCTTGTGTTCGTATCTACTAGGTTTCAAGAATAAAGAATAAGAACTTGTTGTTATTGATGTTTAGCTTCTGCTCGGGCGGCTTTATCGATATAAACGTTCCATACAAAATCTATATTTTACCCAGAAACAGTTTATCCAGACAACGTATCATGTGACTTGAAGGATATTTAGATGCTTGATTTTTTCCAGTAGTTATAGACTGCATTAGTATTACAAGCAATATATATATATATATATATACAAGTATCATGATGGTGCGACAAGGGCGACGAGTTGGTGGAATGTATAGAATGTCGGAATAGATGCGTTATGATATTTCTTCCGGCTCTTTAAGTTCTGAGTACAAGAACTGCTGTGATCGACATCATCTTTCATCCTTTCGCGAGCGATAAAATAAAGTGCCAGTCAAGTACTGTAGTCGGTGATATCGAATAACCTCTTCCCACATATCTGCTGGACTTGTGAATCTAAATCAAAAAACCATTATAGCTGTATGATAAATAAAGAATTATTGGTATTGCCATCATTATTTAACAAGTCTTTTATTTTTGTTAATCTTATTCAATGGAAAATTCGCAATGATTAGTGATTCTCTCTTGATGTCATCCATCGCCCTTGTGGCGTTAAGGAATCAATACCATTATTTTTAGTAAAGCTATTACTGCAAACTATGGTGTGAATGTTTTTGTAGTCTTAGAATAATTCTTGTTTTGTTTGTTTTTCTTTGCCTTTTGCTACAATTGTTGATGTTATTACTACGGCTACTAATATTATCATTGTTTCTGTTCATCTTGTTGATGACACAACTGTTGTTGTTGTTGCTATAACTGTTATTATTGGTGTTGCTGCTGCTTTCTTTTGTTATGGTAGTTGTTCCTGCTGCTATCATTGCAGCTGCTATTGTAGTTGCTGTTGTTGTTGCTGCTGCTGCTGTCATCTTCGTCGTCGTCGTCGTTGTACTAGTTTAGTCATCGTCGTTGTCGTGAACCAACATAGACCCATTGGGAGTTAAGGTGGAGTTCGATGTTGTGGATTATAAAGGTATGAAGCCATACATTAACTCGAAAGCGTGAGTAAGCGTTTTAAATAAGACTATACATACGATGCTAGAAGGAAAGCTTTTTATTGAAACACTGAAATGGTACTGCTTGAGAGTGGAGTTCATCCTCATTAATTATTATTCATCCCTCATTCATTCGTTTTATGTTTATTGTCCACACTGTGGTGTTCTGTCTGTCCTTGTGCCCTCCTCTCTGTGCCATGGCTTGTGTGCCAAATAAAGGAGATACGTCGTCATTGTCGTGGTTGTTGTTTTTGTTGTTACAGAAGCTATTATTGCTGCTGTTCTCACTGATACTGGAACTTCTGTCTCTGCTATTATTGTTATGTTTCTAATTTAGATACTAAATCAGCAATTTTGAGAGAAAGGTATAATCGAGTACATAAACATAACTGCTTGGCTGGTACCTTATTTTATCGGCTCCGAAAGGGAAGAAAAGTAAAATGGGCCTCAGTGGCACTTGAACTTAGAACGCAAAACTCCAACATAGATCAACTTTGCCTGTCGTACCCTTCGGGGTCGATAAAATAAAATACTAATCAAGTACTGGTATCAGTGGTGTCAACTAACCATTTTTCCCATCAAAACTGCTGGGCTTGTGCCTCTGTCAGAAATTAGCATAGTTGTTAGTGAATGTGTGTAGTTTAGAGGATAGAGATTTCGGTTAACGATCTGGAGGTCGTGAGTTCGATTCCCGGTGGCACGTTGTGAAATAGAGCAAGACACTTTATTTCACGCTGCTAAAGTCCACTCGCCTGGTAAAAATGAGTAGTATCTGTCATTCGATGGAGCCAGCTTTGTCACAATATGTGTGACGCTGACTCTCCCCGAGAACTACATTAAGTGTACGCGTGTCTGTGGAGTGTTCAGCCACTTGCACGTTAATTCCACGTGCAGGCTGATCCATTGATCGGCTCAACTAGAACACCCATCGTCGTAACCGACGGAGTGTTTTCATAATTGTTATTTAACACAAAGATGAACTCTGGTGAAATATATCTATTCTCAATTATGTTCCAGCCATAACAGTCAAGCAACCTTATGCCTTTTGTTCCAAACTACATTATGCACTGCACTCTTTACTTTTGAGAACACCGGATATGATTTGAAGGAGATTTAGCCGCTATTTTTAGTAATGCAAACGACCGCACAAGAACTTCTCTCGTAGCTTCTATTATAGATGTTATTTAGACTGTGACACTGAATAATCAGTCATTCCACCTATGACCATTCAACCTTAATAAGGGACATCTAGGACTACAATGTTTAATGTGCCCGTCCATTTTAAACAAGGCAGAGTATGACATGAGGGATATTAATCTCTTAGTTCTGGAAGATCGTTATTATTTGCTTCCATTCTTAGTCGTGTTATTATTTTTGTTGTCAGCCGTTTAACTTCTAAATAATGCAATAGTGAATGGCATCAAGTTTATAGATTCAGGAAAATATTCGCTGAAACGTCGACGTCGCAGACAACTGAGAAAGGTTATCATGACCAGTTAGCCTACCTTTCGTTTCAAAGTCTTGGTGTTGCCAACACCTCTCTGTTGTAACTGTGGTGAGTTTTTTTTTTTAAGGTTGCTGTTATTGTTGATGTTGTAGCAGATGTTGCTGTTATTACAGTTGTGATTGCTATAGCTTTTGTTGCTGTTGTGGTAGTTGTTGTTTTTTTTCTGTTGTTATAGCTGAAGTTGTTTTTGCTGTTGTCATTGCTGCTGCTGTTGTTATGGTCACTGTCGATGTTATTATTGCTTTTGTTGCTGTAGTTGTTGGGGCAGCAGTTGTTGTTGCTACAGTTGCCACTGTTGCTTCCGAGGTTATTGTTGTGGTTGTTATTACTCTTGTAGTCTTTTTCTTTCACTGTCATATCTTTTCTGTTATTATTGTTGTCGTTGCTATTGTTGTTCGTGTTCTTCCTGCTGCCGTTCCGATTGCATTTCTTATTATTGATGTTGTTATTCTTGTTGCTATTCCTGTTGGTACTATTACTTCAGGGATTGTTTCGTTGTTCTTTATGGCAATGTAGGGTGGGGGGTTTATAGCTACAATATATATAGTTGTGTTGCTGTTGTTATTGTTGCTGTGGTTACTATTGCTAATCTTGCTACTCTTGTTTATCTTGATCCTATCATTGTCAATCATATTGTTATTATTATTATTATTATTATTATTATTATTATTATTATTATTATTATTATTATTATTATTATTATTATTTTATGTTTGACTTTTGCTTTGCATTTGTACAAGTTGGATCCATGCCTCACCCAGAGACCTCAAGAGACAACAAGTTAGAAGTTCATGTAGGTGTTATGCTTAGGGTACCATATATTTGGATTTGTACAGTTTTGTTCTAGTGGATGTTTAAGAAACCATAAGAAAATTATGTGTTTGCTTTAAAATTTGAGATCACATAGACAGTATTTTACGTAGGAT
>NC_068984.1:47899091-47901637 GCF_001194135.2 Octopus bimaculoides | reverse complement strand
TTATTATTATTATTATTATTATTATTATTATTATTATTATTATTATTATTATTATTATTATTATTATTATTATTATTATTATTATTATCATTGTTATTAAGGCGGTGAGATGGCAGAATCGTTAGCAAAACGGAGAAAATGATTTGTGGCATTTCGTCCGTCTTTATATTCTGAGTTCAAATCTCGCCGAAGTCGACTTTGCTTCTCATCCTTTCGGAGCCAGTGAGATAAGTACCAAGTCAAGCACTGCAGGTCGATGCAATCGACTAGCTACTTCTCCTAAAATTTCAGACCTTGGGCCTACAACAGAGATAATTGTTATCAATTGTTGCTGTTGTTGTTGTTGTTGTTGATGATGAAGATGTTGCTGTTATCGTTAGGGCTTTTTTGTTTTTTTTCATGTTTGTCGAGGTTGTTATATCTGCTGCTGCTGCTGCTGTTGTTGTAGTTTTCGATGATGATAGTACAGCTGGAAGTGATGGTGGTAATGTAGTGTTGGTAGGTAACTGTGGTGTCTCAACTTGCTACGGCTGTCGACCTTATCGTTGTCGTTGTTGTTGTTGTTGTTGTTATTGCACTTACTGCTGCAGCTACGTCTACTGATATCCCTGTTATTATCACTGCTATTATAGTTGTTGTTGTTGTTGCCTTTCCCGTTGCTGTCATGTTTGTTAGTTACTGTCGTTGCTGCCATACTGTAGTAGTAGTAGTAGTAGTAGTAGTATCAGTAGCAGTAGCAGCAGCAGCAGCAGCAGTAGTAGTAGTAGTAGTAGTAGCAGCAGCAGCAGCAGTAGTAGTAGTAGTAGTAGTTGTAATAGTAGTAGTAGTAGTAGTAGTAGTAGTAGTAGTAGTTGTGACTTTTTGTTGTCACTGCTAAGCTTAGTTTCATTGTTGCTATTGCTGCTATGGTTACGCTTTAGTTGTTGTTATTTCTATTATGACAACTGTTGTTGTTCCTCTTAAGCTTGTTGTTGCGACTGTTGCTCTTTGCTGTTTTCGTTATAGATGCTACTATTACTAATGCTGTTAATTTCATGATTATTCTTGTCGTTATTTTTATAGACGTTATTATTGTCATCGTTGCTTTACTGTTTGTTATTGTTTTTTTGCTGTTAGCTCTGTTCGCATTATTTCCATTGTTGTTTTCGCTGCTGTTGTCACCTTTTCGATGCGGTTGTCGGCACCGTCATCGCTGATGTTATGGTCGCCGATGATATTGCAGTTCTTACTTGTCATGAGTGTTGCTGATATTATTACGGTCGTTGATGTTACAGCTGTTGATATTATGGGCGTTGTTACTGTTCTCATGTTTGCTGTTAGTATTGTTTTTGATTTCATTGTTGTCATAGACGCTGTTATTGATGACGTTGCTGAGGATTTTGCGCTGACAGAATCGTTATCACGCCGGGCGAAATGCTTAGCGGTATTTCGTCTGCTGTTACGTTCTGAGTTCAAATTCCGCCGAGGTCGACTTTGCCTTTCATCCTTTCGGGGTTGATAAATTAAGTACCAGTTACGCACTGGAGTCGATGTAATCGACTTAATCCCTTTGTCTGTCCTTGTTTGTCCCCTCTATGTTTAGCCCCTTGTGGGCAATAAAGAAATAAGAATCGTTAGCAGACCGGACAAACTATTAAGCGGCATTTCGTCTGTCCACCACGTTCTGTGTTCAAATTCCACTGAGGTCGACTCTGCCGTTATTCCTTTCGCACTTGATAAAATAAGTACCAGCCTTTCCTTCAAAAACCGTTGGCCTTGAACCAAAATTTAAAATCATTGATGATGACTTTGCTGCTATAGCAGATAGTATTTTTGCTGTTCCTCTCATGCTTGTCCATGTTGATGTTGGTGATGATAGTTACGATGATGATGGCTGCGCGAACTGGTTGTGTATTTCCATTTATGGTAGCTTCTTTAATGTATTGCGTTTATACTGAAGTCTGTGTTACTGATTTCGTTGTTGTTGCTGTTGTTGTTGGTAGTGGTGGTAATAGTGAAGTAAGGTTATGGTTGTTGCTTTTCTTTTTGTTGTTAGGCTTTTGTATTTGTTTTTCTATTATCTGGAGGAAGAAGCTGAATCGGTGCTGTTAATGTTCATTCCAAACAGCTGAAATTCTAAGGTTACAGGACACATAAAGGATGGTTGACGAGAAAATAGGAGAGTAGACAGCCAAGGCTGTCTACACGGGGATGGTAGGAGGCCAGCTTGCTCTGAGGAGCAGAAACCACAGTAATACTGTAAAAAAAAGTAAGGGCATATAGAGATTTATACAGGAATTTTATTGTGAAGGGCTAAGGTATTTTGACTATTTTGTTCGTTTTGGCGTACATAAACCATTATACAAATACATGTAAGTACATATACGTACCAGCACACACGCACACACACACACACACACACACACACACACAAACACACACACACACACACACATATATATATACGTGTGCTAGTGTTAGTGTGTCTACATATACGTAGATATATATACATTAGCACACACATGTACATGTGTGCGAATATATTCATACGTATATATATCTATATC
>NC_068984.1:47897129-47898555 GCF_001194135.2 Octopus bimaculoides | reverse complement strand
TATATATACACCCACTCACACATGCATGCATACGCACACTGCACACACTTTATCATACACAGACACTACACACACACACTCACAAACACCACCACTATCTATCTCACAGCTTTCATCTACTAAACTCGGCTTACAAGTTCTAGCAAACTTGAGGCTATTATATAATACTCTTATCTGAGCTACAATGAAGCAAAAGGTATCTGAACAATGGCTGTAATTCTTGGTGTTATTGCTGTTGTTTTGATTATTGGTTTCAGGTACATTTGCTTTGTAGTATTGTCTTTTTGTTGTCTGCTTCCCATTTAAAGCCTGTCAAGCATTCATATTACGAAAAGCTTCTTCAATGTTGACCATCTGGTAATTCTTTTATTTAACCACAGTATAGAATTACACATTTGGTTAGTCCATTTTCAACATAGTTTAGTGTGAAATGAAGGGATATCTGGCTACTAACTCTAACAGATCGAGTCGTTTATTTGCTGTTGTTGCTATTGTATTTTCTCCCGGTGTAGTTGATATCAGTGACATCTGCTGATTTATCCATAATCTTTTTAATAGCTGTTGCTCCTCATTCTAGTATATAGTTATTTTAATTGTCATTGCTACATTTATCATTACGTATTACATATGTTGTTGTTATCTGTGCTTTAGTTAGAACAAGAGAGGTGTTGTAAATGTTATGCATCTTTTCTTTTTGTTATTTTTTTTTTCTGGTTTGACGTTGCTTCTTTTCCAGTCTCTCAAGGTAGGAAGAATCTGAATGTGAATATACATGAATTACTGACGATGTGTATTCTTGTGTGCTGTTTTATTTATGTATATGCACGTGTATTTCAACACCCATATGTAAAATGTGTAAAACTTTTTAAAAGATTCTATGCTGACAAATCCATGAGAGTCTATCTCTGAATATGTATATATTTATTTGTAAATCAATGTATGTGGGAGTATATGTTCATGTTGTGTGTGTGTGTGTTTATCCTTTCTGAGATATTCTCTGCTCACTAGTACATGTTTCTACGTCTCTCTATGGGTAGGTAACGCAGCATATGTTTACATGTATGTGAGTACATGCCTATATTTCCAGGATATTCTACGTTAACATATCCATAACTTTGCATATTCATATATATGTAGGTACGGGTTTGTGTGTTTGTGTAACTGTATATACATACATACATACATACATACATACATACATACATACATACATACATACATGTAAATATATATATATATAGTCGCAGGAGTGGCTGTGTGGTAAGTAGCTTGCTTACCAACCACATGGTTCCAGGTTCAGTCCCACTGCGTGGCACCTTGGGCAAGCGTCTTCTACTATAGGTTCGGGCCGACCAAAGCCTTGTGAGTGGATTTGGTAGACGGAAACTGAAAGAAGCCCGTCGTATATATGTATATATATATATAT
>NC_068984.1:47895902-47896658 GCF_001194135.2 Octopus bimaculoides | reverse complement strand
ATATATACATATATATATATATATATATATACAGAATTAATTATATCGATGCCTGCATATAAATAATAATATATATATATATATACCTGTTTATGTGCAGCCATCGATATAATTAATTCCACATCATAATTACTCATAACCAGTTAGATACTAGAAACATTCTACTGTTATAAGTGTCCCCTGAGAGACGCTAGTACTCACTCAGGTAACTGCATGAATTCCATTTAATTACACTCATATTCCCTGCCACCAACACTGTATTTATATGGTACTAGGGACTTTGTAGTTCCTACTGATTCGTTTTACTGTTTACATACGCAAATCACTACAGGCATGCACTGTATATAGCTATGTATGTATCAGTTTGTGTCTGTATTTTTTTGTAGTCTTTTATTTGTTTTAGTTATTGTAACTGCAGCCATGCTAGAGCACCGCCTGATTCTCTAACCCTGAGCCTTCAGTATACATATGTATAGTGTACATATATATAGTCAGCAGCGCCGCCTGGCTAGGGCTTGGCTGCTCTGCATTGACAAGGGGCAACACCCTGAAACTAGTCTGCAGATGCCAAACCAGCAGGGGGACACTGCTGACCTCCCCTGTTCGAAGGTTATAAAGGACACAGGTTTCGTGTGTCACATAGCTAGCTAGAGGCGATGGCTTCTTGGAGCTAATTCACGGCAGCTTTCGTCCTAATTTTGGGACTGCCATGTTGGCTTGGCGATAACTATTAATTATGTATATATATATATATAT
>NC_068984.1:47893243-47895892 GCF_001194135.2 Octopus bimaculoides | reverse complement strand
TAAATACATGTGCATACGTACATACTTATATCGTCATCATTATCCTCAACACCAACGTCATCATCGTCAACGTCGTCATTATCATTATTATTATTATTATTATTATTATTATTATTATTATTATTATTATTATTACTATTATCATAGGTTGTCCGTCGATATTAAGGATATCTTTCCATATGTACTAGGCAAAAGTCGTAATATCAAATGTATATCGTTTTTTCTTTCGCGATAATTTGTCCAAGTCAGCACAGAAGTTTTTCAGCAATCTCCCGAATGATATTGTTTTTGATATTCTTTAATCATGTTGATTCTTCTAATCATGTTGATTTTTCTAATCACGCGCTGGTATGTCATCTGTGGTGTATGTATGCATAAATGTTGCCTGTTTTTGATATAAAGTTAATATCTCTTATCCATGCAGTGGGATAAATAGTACTATTATTTAGTATAGATTGCATTTGATATACTCGGTAACATACTCGTTTTTCCATAATTCCACTCTTCGATTTTTGGAATGGAAAGCTGTTCTTGCTCAAGGTAGTTTCATATAAGCCTACAATCATTACAGGTTCTATTGCCTGGAAAGATAAAGCAGCTTGTCTCTTCCAATTTCGCAATCTTCAGAATGTTAACATCCAATACTAACTGTATGTCTGCGTTACCAACAGCATCACCAGATTATAAATACCCGATGGTTCATAGAAAGCACGAAACAGAATCGTCAGAAAACAGCATTTCCGTCCTTAATAAAGAGTAGTCATAGTTTTATATTTGAGATAACACGTTTCTAACAGGTTAGTCCCAGGTATTATTTGAAGTTTGTATACATATTCAGTTGAACCACGTAATGACTCCTCTAAACCAAATATATAGGGGTTAGCACGCAACCGTACTTGACTCTCGTCTGAGTTCAACATTTTGAGACATCATGCCATTGTGTACTTTCTGTCATTCAAAAATTATTCATAACTTATCACACGCGTTGGCGAAAGCAATGAAGTCAGGGAACAATAAGTATTACTTTTCTATATATTTCTACTGAAATCTGGCAGGGAGTGAAAAGATATCGATAATGTTTCTTCAGTTCGTTCAATCTAAGGGAGGATTACTGTGCCATTCTCTATCACTTTTATTTATTAAGCATCAATCAAGGTGAAGATCTTACAATTCGAAAACTGTTAACAAGCTCAACGTGCACACACACACACATGTACACAGACATGATAATATATGTGTGCTAGTGTTTGTGTTCAAGAAGTATGGACTGGAGATTATTTATGTTAAAACTCAATTAGGCGATTCGATAAGTAGATTCCAATGAAATAAATACTAGCTAGAAATTAATACAAACTGGGTGGTTGTATTCCGATGGTTAAAATAGTAAAATATAATACAAGCGATACGATAGATCTTTTATCTAACAGCTGTGTTTACAGGAAAAGAATTCCTTCTGTAATTTCCGGATTCATTTCTCTCGCCTCATTCCTTTCTTAAATATAAGGAAAATACAAGCATCCTTCAATTTCTGTGGAATATCACAATATGTTTATGATCCCAGCATCATACACCCCCCACACGTACACCCGAACACAACACACACTCATACGCACACACACACAAACACAAACAAACACACACAAACACACACACGTACGTGCATGTGTGAACATTTATTCTTAAATAAAGACCAACAGCGGCCAAATAAGTATACCAACATCAACTGGTTTCTTACGCTGGGTTGTCTTTATGCATTTTTGTCTTTCTTTCCATCTCCAGTATATTCCGATTCTTCCTCCTGATTTTCTTCTGCACCAAGAAAAGTGATATCCGAAACCTCATACCTGTTAGCTTTTCTGTTCTCGGGTACCAAGCAAATAATACGGAAGAGAGGAGGAAGAGAGAGAGAGAGAGAAAGGAAGGGAGAGAGAGAACGGAAGGGATAGAAAGAAGAGAAGGGGAGAGAGACGGAGAGACGGAGAAGAAGAGAGAGACAGAGGGAGAGACGGAGGGAGAGGAAGAGAAGGATGGGAAGAGGGAGAGACAGAAGGAGAGAGATAGTCAACAGGTGAGATTCTGAGAGGTTCAATACAGAATACACGTATTTTGAAATTACACTCCTAGATCTTTATCGAATACTAAGTATGTGCAGTAAAGAGTAGCCATAAGAAGAATCTCGGTGAGGTGATATGGAAATAAACAAATAGACACGCTTGGCATTTATATGTAAAATATACATACATATAAACATGTAAATAGATATGGGGGATATATATATACAGAGAGAGACAGAGAGGACCAAAGGCTAAAAATATTCAGAAGGTGAACATTCATGCATAAACTTATAGATATTTATGTATTTACATAACAGACTTACGTGGTGTAGAAATGATATTGAAAACTAGGGTTAGAGAGCACAGTATTGCAAGTCCGACATCTGTTTCTGGGGGCTCAGAATTGCGTAATAGTTGAAATCTTTGCAGATAGAGTGTACAAGAAATTATCAAAATGCAACGAGTAGTGAATGCATATAAACTTAAAGTCCGGCCTCCGTCTTCAGTGTCAAGAAATGTTCTCTCCATATCTTCAGTTTTTGTCACTGTCTGTCTTTCTCTCTCTCTCTCTCTCTCTCTCTCTCTCTCTCTCTCT
>NC_068984.1:47891687-47892653 GCF_001194135.2 Octopus bimaculoides | reverse complement strand
ATATATATATATATATATAATTTACTGAACGCAGGAGTTATACGTGAGTTTGTATAATATACGCTACAGTATCCGGCAATCGTTCTGGCTCAAATGTCAAAGCTATAACTTAAGAAAAATAAACGAAACAAAAGAGCGAGAAAACTAAATATGACAAAACAGCGTCAAAAAAGACAATCAAGATTGCCGTACAAATAATTTTAAGGAAAAGGGAGATAATTCCGTTTATAGGATCTAGATTGCGTCGTTTTATCTTGTTAAATAAAGAACTTTGTTAATATTGAGAGTTTACAACTCTAAACAATTATATCTAGAGCGTTCTTTTAAATTAGGAGAAAGACGGATATATGTTAAACTGTGTGTAATCCGGTGAGGGATTCGTTTTTTCAGCTAAACAGATCCTGCACATTTTAGAGCCACATGTTGATGTGTGATATACTGCTGTTCTTTAGGCTCTAGATATGGCTCGCGAGCGTCTTAATTTTCTTTATGTACACGACTGGTGGCTAGTGTATCCCATTTTGAAGCCACCTGCTTACAGTCCAGCGCATTGTTTTTCCTTTCGTCTCACTTATTTGGCGGAAGGGAGGTGATAACAGTTTTGCGTGATGATGCATACATGTGGGCAAGTATCTGACTTGCTATAGTTCCAGTCTATAGGGGACATCTTTATTGGTTTACGTAAACTTATGATTTTCATATTAGGGAGGCAGCTATAGGATACTTTCTTGAAATGCCAACAATTTTGTTTTCATTACATTATATTATCTCTCGTTTCATTGTGTACTTTTTTGCTGGTCCTATCAATAACGAAGAGAACACTGTATGTGAGTGCGGGCTCGGGTGTTGGGATGTATGCGTGCCTTTGTATATTAATATATCTGTATATTCCTCAGAGTATGTATAGCGAGAGAGAAAGATATATATATAAATATATATATATATATATATATGTATATATATATA
>NC_068984.1:47887653-47891449 GCF_001194135.2 Octopus bimaculoides | reverse complement strand
AGAGAGAGAGAGAGAGAGAGAGAGAGAGAGAAAGAGAGAGAAAGAAAAAAAAAAGAATAGATAAGAATCACTATTAAAGTCTTGTGCAATATTAAATTGGTATAATATTTGTTCTATATATCGAGGAATTAGTCGGAGAAAAAGAATAAGGGAAAGCGTTCAGTGTAAATTTAAAAGGATTAATCTTCAGATAAGAATTTTTAACATTTTCACTTTTGTCATGTGCCAAAAATCATCATGCGATATTGATGCTCTACAGATAAAATTAGCAACCGATTATTAGTGGTTCCCTGGATCACAATAATAACAGTAGATCACATTTTGAGGGAAAAAATGATGCTTAGTTTAATATGCATGTTCTTGTAATATAAAGTTTAAGCAATTTTATTTTTAATTTATAAACGATTGTAATTCAAGTTTCGATTTACAAATATGAAAAAAATGTACGAAAGATTTACATATTCCGTGTTGTTTACATCTATGATATATAAAACTCACCAATTATATACATATATACGATATATGCGTGCTTTCATGCACCATGCATCATTGTCATTGGGAAGCGGGCATCTTAAGAATTCAAACATGCTGAACTCTTGGAATGACTGTTTATAACGTTCTCTCATAATCGCTCTAAAGTAAATATACATGCTCTTAAATTGTAGAAAGCCGTGAGCTACATAACGTTGTATTTGGAGGATTATAGTCCTCGGTGTGTCGTGTAAAACAGATAAAATATGCTTAATACAGGCATTGTTAAGCCATTGATCACATAAACTGCATGGAACGAACTTATGCCCCTGAAAAGATAGACACATTACGCTGATGAGTTCAACCCTACACAAGGCATTCCGTACTCTTCTGTTTCTTGTCTGTGCACTTTTTCTATCATTGCATGCATATATACTACACAAACACATCCATATATACATATGCACATAAACACACACATACACGTACATACATATATGTGTGTATATATATATATATGTATACACACACACACACACACACACACACACACACATACTAATACACTAACAGAAAACCGGATTTATACTGTGTTGGAATATTGCTATGTATACCCCGGTATTGTTTTAATGAAATCATATTCAGTTTAATGCGAAACTAATTTGATTTCCCCATGAAAATTCTTTTCCATGTAAAAAATAAATTGACTCTTGACGCCATGTCTGTTCTCTAATGCCCTGCACTAAAAATACACCACCCCGTGTCTAATACATTCTATAATTCTTTTTTCTTTTAATAGCATATAAATTAATACATGCCTGTTAAGTAAGAACACTGATTTAATCGAAAGGCAAATATATCTAATTCTATTTGAAACTATTGTTAAACATATGTCTTGTGTTTTATTCTCAATATTCATGTAATAGTAGTTATCTTGTGCTTGAAAAAGGCTCCAAGCATTCGACAGATATGAATCGATCAACTACTGATTTTTTCCCTTTTCCTCCAACTGTTTAATTAAAAGGGACTTACTTTATTCCTTTTGTTTGTTTTTCTTTTTTTAATTTTCGAGTAGTATGTAATTATTTATTGTGTAATTTTCGAGTAGTATGTAATTATTTATTGTGTATGCATAGTATGCAGTTGAGATCCAGTTACATTTTTATAGTCTGTATTGTATTTACAAAGATGACTTTTCTTCTTCAATCATCTGAATTAATTTTCAATGGAATGTAGCGCGAAAGGTCAAATTGAATTCTTTGTTTCTTTTGTATTTTCTCTCATTTGCAGGCCTCAAATTTTGATATCATTATAACTCATCAGTGCATCTTATGGATTCACAGATTTTTCTATGCGTAGTTCAGACGAAATATAAAGCTATAGAAATAGGCAGGTGCAGATGATGGTGAAAGACAGAAAAAAGAAAAGAAACTAAAATATTGATAGAAAATTGCGACTTTAATTAGATTTAAACTATCACGCTTAGCTTTACATTGAAAATTAATAGAGCTGAAGAAAAAAGTTTTGTTAATATAGTACAAAATACTAAATTTTACCTAGATTCGAACATTCAATTTATGTTTTACGTTAAACAATACTTGATTAGTTATACACTAAAAAGGAGAACAATTATTATTCTCTTGAATAGTAGACAGAAAAGTATGTTTCGTAAATGCTGTCATACAATGTATTGACAAATGAAATGTTAGATCTAATTCGGAACAGGATGTCAAGACGTGAAAACGTTCGTTATCTAACTTATGCGTGATGTGAAGTTCGAATCCAGTTACATTTTTGTATTTTTGTATTTTGCATTCACGGAGATGGACATTGGTGATTGTTAAGACCTGGATGCGCAACACACTGAAGATTAATTCAAATGAAAACACTTGGTGTAATCCTTTGTTTGATCTCACACACACACACAAGACGAATTCGCTGACTCATTAGAACATCAGTGAGATTGACTGCCAGTGTACTTTCCCGCTTTCTGCGCACATTGTTTAAGCATGCTGAGTCAAATTTTCCAGTAATCATTTCGGGATTGATAAGCAGATTACCAGTCAGGTATTGAAGTTAGTTAACATTGTCTCTCTTTGTTTTTTGTTGCTTTTTTTTTTGTTTTTTTTGTTTTTTTCGGTTGGTCGATCTGTCTGCCTTTCTGGAAGAAATCGGCGACGTTCTGACCTCCAGAGAAATGGACAATATGAGGTCTAAAATACCCCAAACATTCCGATATAAAAATGGTTTCTCAATGGCACTTTAAAAGTTGAAGCCCAAGGTAAGGTATAGATCTATGCATTTTTTGTTGGTATTTATATAAGTGAAAGCGCAATGACCCAGTGATTAGGGCAGCGTACTCGTGGTCGTAGGGTCGCGATTTCAATTCCCAGACCGGGCGTTGTGAGAGTTTATTGAGCGAAAACACCTAAAGATCCACGAGTCTCCGGCAGAGCGTGGTGGCGAATCCTGCTGTACTCTTTCACCACAGCTTTCTCTCACTCTTTCTTCCCTTTTCTGTTGTACCTGTCTTTCAAAGGGTCAACCTTGTCACACTCTGTGTTGCGCTGAATTTCCCCGAGAACTATATTAAGGTTACACGTGTCTGTGAAGTGCTCGGCCACTTGCACGTTAATTTCACAAACAGGCTGTTCCGTTGATCGGATCAACTAGAACCGCAGTCGTCGTAACCGACGGAGTGCCACGATATATATATATATATATATATATATATATAATCTGTCAAGAGTGGGATTCTAACCCACACCCACATCAGAGGACCAGAATACTCAATGTCCTGCTTAAGCTACTATTTACGCACCTTGAGTCTGGCGCCTCAGATCGCTCATTCCACATATACAAAAACAGCCATAACAACAATCCAACATACCTCCATGATCAGCTGCCCCACGGATGTCATTATGGTTTCGACACCATAGATATATTTGTATGTATGTATGCATTCATGTATGCTTGTCTGCATAGGCGCAGGCTTGACTGTGTAGTAAGAAGCTTCTTCTCCGACCTCATGGTTCTGGGTTGAGTCCGACTGCGTGGCACCTTGTGGAAGTTTATTCTACTATAGCCTCAGGTCGACCAAAGACCTGTGAGTGAATTTGGTAGACGGAAACTGAAAGAAGCTCATCATATATATATATATATATATATATATATATATATACGACGGTATTTGTATGTCTGTGTTTCTCCCACCACCATTGCTTGACAAACGAAGTTCGTGTGTTTACGTACCCGTAACTTAGCGATTCGGCAAAAGTAACCTATAGGATAAGTACTAGGTTTACAAAGAATAAATCCTGGGGTC
>NC_068984.1:47886422-47887438 GCF_001194135.2 Octopus bimaculoides | reverse complement strand
TATATATGACACAACCGAGAGAGATTGATGTTTATGTGAGAGCGTTTATATGTTGCTGTAAAAACAGCTGGTAGATAAACGATCTTATCGTATCGGTTATATTATATTCTGGTGTTTTTGTCATCAGAATACAGTCAGAATGTTTGTACTGTTATCTTGTTTGCATTTATTTTATTGAACTCTACTTATCGAATCGCCTAATTGAGTTTTAACATAAACGAACTCCTGTCTATACATCTTGAACACAGGCACCAACACACATTTATTATGTGTGTGTACATCTGGGTGAGTGTATGCACGATGACCTACCAAACAGTCTTCAAGTAACAAATTATATTTACAATTCGTTGGTCAAGATACCACACAAGATCGAACTTGGAGACATCTGGTTCCGAAATGAACTGATTTACCACACACACATATACACACGTGAAGAGACAGGTACAAGCGCGCGCGCAGACATACACTAACACACACATAGTTCGAACATAAGTGTGTGCGTGTGGAATAGAACTTGTGTTAATACTTGTGCGTGTCTACGTGTGAATATGTTCGTTATGAATGTGCGAATGTGTGCGTGATTTTGTGTGTGCATAAATGTGTGAAGGTATATGTGTGAACGGAGGATTTGCTAAAGGGTGGGAGGAGATGTGAGTGTGAGGGGAAGACAGGAGAGGGAAAAACAGAGAAAGAATGAAAGGAAAGTTGATAGTAGAAAAAGAAAGAGTGATGTATGAGTTGCCAAACGGAATATAGAAGAGGGGGAGGGGGAGGAAGAAGATGGAGGAGAGACGAATCAACGAGGCGGATGAGGAGTGTCACCGCTTTATCCCTCCCCTAAACGCACTATCCTTCTCTACAGTTCTAGTAAGAGACTCAAAGTGCCAAATCGGAGGTGGAGAAGAAAAAGTTAGAAAGATAAACAGCAAAGAATACAAGGTCTCAATGAGTGGAGAAAAGAAGAAAGGAAGACGTGGACAGAACATGTATATATATATATATATATATGTGTGTGT
>NC_068984.1:47881322-47886330 GCF_001194135.2 Octopus bimaculoides | reverse complement strand
ATATATATATATTTATGCATATAGATATATACATATATATACACATATGTATCTCTCTCTCTCTCTCTCTCTCTCTCTCTCTATATATATATATATATATATATACATATGTATGTATATATATATATATATATATGTGTGTGTTTGTGCGTGTGTGTGTGTCTGTGTGTATACATGCATATATGCAAACACACACAACGCATAAGAGACATAAAGCTCCGCGCAATATGTGAGTGCGTGCATGTGTTCCTGTATGTTTGTATGTGCGCGTGCGTGTGTGTAAGTGTGTGTGTGTGTGTGCGTGCGTGTTCCTGTCTGTTTTGAGAGATAGACAGACAGATAGATAGTTAGATAGAGAGACAGATACATAGATAGATATATGCACGAAGCTAGGTTACAGTGAACTTGACTTTGTCGTCTGCTGATGCTGTGACAAAAATAGTTGTAGCCATGAAAGAGAGGGGTGGGAGGATGAAAGGGTAACTAGGGAAAAGAAGGGGAGTAATAGCATGAAATTAAAGAGAAAGTAGGAGGAGAATGGAAGTGCATAGATCGTTGATGGAGTATGGTAAGAGGACAGGTAAAAACGAAATAATGAGAGTGGGGTGAGAGAATTATGATATGCAGAAAAAGACAAATAAAAAGACGAAACAGAGAAGCAGGAAATGAAGAAACATAGAGAACGTGGGAGTGAGTATTTAGAAACGAGAGGGGAAGTATGAGAGGAAGAGTAAAGAAGGCAAAAGGAGAAATGAGGAAGGAGTTAATAGACGTAAATGATAATGATTGTGGGAGGATCCCCCTCGCTATTTTTTGTATATGTGAGGTAAGAGGTAGCATTAAAAGTGGGAGAAATGCTTAAGAGTTGTTCTGTAGAGGTGGGAGGAAACTACTGAGGGTGATGGTAAGAGAAGAAATTGAATCATAGAAGATAGTAATATGATAATGCAAGTGATGGTGTGAACAATGTAGAAAGAGGGTGATTGTGATGAAAAATGTGTAAAGCACCGTAGAGACGGGAGGGGAAATAATATTAGAGAGTAAGAAAGTACGAGAGAAGAGGGTTCTAGTCAATTTTTCTTTTGTTTTCCTTGCTTTTTTTCTAGACGTTTTAATTAAGCAGACGATAGGAACGAAATAGTGATTGAATTGGTCTGCGCGCGCATCCTCAAACTTTTACGACATCTAAAGTGTTTACGTACGCATGCGCTGTAATGTGTGTGTGTGTGTGTGTGTGTGTGTGTGTGTAGACATTTTTGCACGCATTGATGACCGGCAGTTTTGAAACTTGATTTTGTAAATGTGCGTGTTAGTATATGGGTTGTGTGCGCATGGATGTGTATCTTGAAATATTTTGGAAGTGCTTTTCTTATGTGTAATGTTTTCGGTGTATCTTTGCGTATGTTCATACATAAATACACACAAACGTATGTAAACATATACATACACACACATACACACGAATGCGAGTAAGTGCATGTGTATGTTGCGTATGTTTGTGTACATATGTTACAAGTTGTGGCTTGCAAACAAAATAGATTGCATTAGCAATCTTGTCATTGCTCCTGTGTATAAACGAGTGTATTTGTGTCCTTATAAACATTTTCACGATGTGTGCCTGTGCTTGTATATATTTGTATGCACATGTTTATATTTGCTTATAATTACATCACAATACATAGGTCTCTGATAGAGCACTCTGCATTAACGTTTGCGTATGGATGATGTTTATTTCTGTTAATGACATCATTTGTGTGTATCTTATGGGAGCATATTGCGTATGTGTGTGTGTCTCTTTGGGAATATGTGAGTGAAAAGGAGTTATGTTAGAATGTTTGATTTTCAAAATCTTTGGACAATGGTTAGTGGGAATCGATAAAAAGCCAGTGAAATAGCCGAGAGATTTCTAATTCGTCTCCTGATGCCGGAATTAACGAAGTGTGTTTGACCACGGCACTTAGTTCTTAAGAGTCTAGTTTATATTGGTGAAAGGAATAAAGGAGCGTGTGCAAAATTCACTGCTGCGAGCAGTGGTAACATCATGAAATTGAAGAGTGTTTCATTGGCTTCCATTATTCATTCCACTCCTGAGTTTGGAAAATAGTATGAGAGATACACTTACATAAAACATTTAGGTTATATTTGTCTCTCCTCATCTCATCTGCTAATTCTATGTAAACGAAGCTTAGCCACTGGAAAATTTGTCGTTATTTCATGGCACCAGCTCAATCTTGACCAAACCGAGAAAATCTATGAGCAAAGGCAAATTATTTTGACAATTCCGTTTTTTACCCTAAGTAGTGAGAATCCAACAACACTTTATTAAATGTGTTCTTTTTTGAGATAGCGGAGAGGAATTTGAATGAGAGATTTCTTAACTATTTCTTGTAGGTCAAGTAACCTAATAATCAAACCAATGATCTTACTTGATTGTAAATTACAAAGTCATGAAGAGTTTGGCTTAAGCACAACGACTCGGATTTTACTGAGAAAGGTATTATCCTTTATATCGTTCATGGCATTTCACCAGTACTTTATATAATCGACTCTAGAAAGTTGTAAGGAAAAAGAAAAGCAGTAGAATTTGAGGACAAAATGTAGCGCGGCATAACTATATATCAACCCCACCATATCATCCTCTCTAAATTGTTCTATGATGGTTTTTTTTTTTTTGAGAAATTAGAAAGTTGAAAATAGAGTAATTTCGGTTAATGAACTATAATAACCATAAAACAGTATCTTGTATTTCATAATTTCTAAAACTGTCAAACATCATAGGATACATTGTAAGAAGTTTCTTTTCCAAACACATGGCTCTGGATTCAGTCTCACCGCGTGGCGCCTTGGGCAAGGGTATTGTACTATGGCCTCGAGCCAACAAAACATTATGAATGGATTTGGTAGGCGATAACTGAAAAAAGCCCGTCATTTGTGTATGTGTGTGTGTGTGTGTATTTTTTGTCCCCAGCCATCGCTTGACAACTGGTGTTGGTATGCTTATATCCCCGTAATTTAACAGTTCGGAAAATGGGTCGACCGAATAAGTACTATGGCTTAAAACGAAAAACAAGAAGTTACTAGGACGAATTCGTTCGACTAAAATCTTCACAGCTATGCCCCAGTATGTTCACAGTCTGAAACAAGTAAATGGCATAAAAGTATAAAGGTATTTCAGCATAAACAATTTCTCATTCATAACAAAGAAGGCGAACAATCAGTAATAAACTATTAAGAATTACATCTGGACAATTGATATTGATTTTGTCACCCAAACATAGTGTCTTTCTTTTATGTAGCGTGAACATTATAAGAATTTCTAACCAGGTTCACATCCAAGGAATCCACTTGCCCTGGGTTTGTAAGTTCATTTTAATTAAATTGTCGCTTAACATCTTGAATATGACAGACGAAGCAATATCTGCTTATTTACAAAATAAACTAATAGGTGCAAATTCTCAATCGTATTTTTCTGGTGCTAATATTCGATCCACAATGCACTTGAACACAGCTACCACGGGAAAGGATCACGAAATCTGACACACAAAATTTAAGTAGATAGTATACAAACAGAGGAAAGTTATTTCCTTCTAAGTTGTAACCTTCTCTATAAACTGAAATATATAATTTGATGATTTGGGTGGGGATTAGGATGTTTGTCACCCATAATTTAATTCTGCAATTTATGACTAGATAACGTAATTTTATAAAACGTAAATGAGGGTTACTTCCACTTAAGTTGTCTTTGTCTCCAATATGCTGGTTGAAGATTTAAGTTATATTAAGGGCTAGTATTAACCCTCAAATTTTACTCTTGTAGCGTGTGACTCGTAAATCTAATTCCTACAACAGCTAGAAGAGAGCTATCTCCAATTAAGCTGCCCATTCTTTCATAAACTTATAATTGATGTTCAGGGTTGTGATCGAAAATTTGGCACTAGATTTGACACCTAAAATTTAAGTACGTTGTGCTTAAATATATTTCTTTGTACACTGGATATGAACACAGTTCTGTTTACCATGTTGCTTCTCATTAAAGGGAAAATCGACGTTAGGATTTTAAAATTCACGATCTGTACGACATGAAATTGTTGAGCAAGTCCGACGCTTGAGTATGAAATTTCCACACAGTTGCCTCCCTTCAGAAATATGTAATATAGTTAATTCTGTCATGGAGTCCCCCACCGCTCATCTGCAGCAATACTCTACTGCATTATGGAAAATAACCGTGATACGAAAGCACAACCATTTTTAAACTTTTTTTCTTCCTTTTATTTTTCTCTTTACATTCACAAAGAAATTATATGTCGACAGAAGAAGCGAGAATATGCGTAAACTTTATGTAATCATTTGAATAGCATCAGCCAAGTAATTCAAATACATGCCCACAACGCTTAAGCACACACACGTATATGTGTGCGTGTATGTATGTATGTATGTATGTATGTATGTATGTATGTACGTACAATTAAATTTCTATCAATTCGATGATGTCCAAGCGAGGGTAGGGTATATCTGAATTTATCTTTTGGTGTA
Source organism: Octopus bimaculoides (assembly GCF_001194135.2). Classification (NCBI taxonomy): domain Eukaryota; kingdom Metazoa; phylum Mollusca; class Cephalopoda; order Octopoda; family Octopodidae; genus Octopus; species Octopus bimaculoides. The sequence continues at coordinate 47,881,797 of NC_068984.1, read as the reverse complement.
AAGGATATTCACGCAGAGGAGACCCACTCTGTATTCTATAATATGCTTATTGGGAAGATTTAGTCAAAACATTTTAGTTTTTGAGAATGCAGGAGATGGTGAAAAGGGACGAAGAGTTTTCCAAGCACACACGCACTCACAAATTCGCACAAATACACACGCATATCACATCATAGGTTCGCATCACCAGGAAAGAATTTTCGTTGCGAAAAAAAATCAGAAGCACAAAATAGTCAAAGTTCAAAGTTGCTTGAAATATGGCCGAGTAAATTTCTGAATATCGTTATAATGACAGGCAATCAGAATTAAGCTCACACGAAGCTTGTATACTTACATATTGACTTAAATACATCTATTGAGCACTGGAATAGATGTAATCGAATTAACTTCTCTTCTTGTTTTGTGCTACAATTTATGTGTGTGTGTGTATACATACATGCAAATATATATATATATATATATATATATATATATA
>NC_068984.1:47878734-47881312 GCF_001194135.2 Octopus bimaculoides | reverse complement strand
ATGCAAGCATGTATGCAAACATTCACACATGCAATATGTATTATTGTACATTCGTTACTACGAGTAGCATATTTAGTATAGTACTCAGCAAATTTGAGTAGTTTCCTCAATGTAGTTTGTACAGTTTACTATACTATAAATATTCGATATAGAAACATTAGTATGAATCATACGAGCCATAATTTTTAATGGAAAAAAGACGTTCTTCATTTAAATGATAAAGAGAACAAAATAGGCAAGAATAAAATAAGTCAGATGAATAAATAAAATTAAAGTTCTGAAACTTAAATAGAGTTTAAAGGAAAACTGCAAAGAACCTATTGATGGTAAATACATTTAATGAATATAAGTTGATACAGTGATATCCATATAGATATCATGCCTGTTTCATAAGTAAGTTAATTTATTGGTAGATATAGAAAGATGGATCGTAACTGCCTTAAAAAGCTGATAGGTGTTGATGCATGTAGATCTGTTTCGTTTGTCAGTAGTGGTAAGATTTAATTACGCAATAAGTGTTTGTGGAAATGTCTACATTCTCCGAAAATCTCTGAACTAGCGTTGAAGCAGTAGATATTATTAAGTAAAATAGCAAGCGTGAATATCTTTCGGCTGTGCTGTTAAAGCAATAGTTATTTCTCTCCTTGTAATAACTCCACAATTTCATAGTGTTCTAGTTAATAGTTTTAGGAGTTAAATGTAACTAAAATATCTTGCCATATTTATCTTGTTCATGTGTTTATAAACGTAATAATCAATATAATATATTTGCTTCAGCTTCCCTTTGGTGTTGTCAATCTAGAGTTTTTGTACTATCTCGAAATCTGGCTTTGGTGAATTAACTCTGTTTTATAAATTACGACTCCTGAATTACCTGACATAGTCTATATCTATATACTAATATTATTAATGTAAAATAGGCCTCACTTTTGGAGGAATTTGTTATTTAGGTTGTCTAACGGAATCTTAATTGAAGAGAGTGTATATTAGAAAAATAATTCTATATTTAGGTTAGTGGGAAATTGATTTGCAATTAAGTCTAGATAAGTTTTGGAGATGTTAGATATAGAATTTGTTAAAAGTATTTAATCAACGTGAGAATGATTCACACCTCTTTTAAATTAAACGTTATGGAATTTGGTGGTATAAGTAATTTTAGTTTTGGAATCCAAAAATCTATGTATACGCGTGTGTATGTGTCTGTGCATGTGTGTGTGTGTGTGGGGGGGGGTCTGTGTGTCTCTGTATGTGGAGGAGAAGCATATGTTGATGTAATTTTGTGATAATAGTTATTGGAGCTTTTATGCAAATTTATGGTTGAATCTGATTGCGTCTTTAGTGATTATTAATTTGAGATCGGATATACCCAAAGTACAGATATAGCATTTCTGTTAATGTATGTAAATATTTTCCGCTTGTATATTTGGATATAGCTCAAGTGACATATGTATATGTAGTGCAAAGAGTACTGAGTTAAATTTCATTATTAGTTCATCTTGAATATATTATCCTACATAATCATATGTCTCCGAATGATTTTATACATCCATCTTTAAAGACAAAATAATTTCAACTTGATGGGATTTTTAAATTCATTGTCAACAATTAGGGTTTTCATGTTTATAACGTATACGACTTTGTTATCTTGAATCTCTGGGAATTTTCAAAATCTGAAGAGTAGAGTTGAAAAGATGGAAGACTACAAGTTAAAAATGTAATATTCAATAAATAACATATTTATATTTATTGTTAATATTCTTGTGCCATGTAGTGAAAAATAGATTACTATTGCTGCATTGTTAGATGCTGCTTATGCTCCAAATTTTTTTGCAGACTAATCGAATCTAAGACATCGAATGGGTTAATTAGATTCCACAAATTTAGCTGGCATTTTTCATCTTATCATTCTCTATTATATTTTATTTCACTTTATCTATTCACCACATTCATTTGTTGCTTATATTGTAGTTTTCGATTTTAATTTTCTATCTTTACCTTTTGCATAGAAGTGGATATTGATTATTTATATATTAATATCTTTATATAAAATTCCTTCTTAATGTCAGCAGAAAAGGATTTTCAATGATTTATGTTATAACATATAAGCATCATTTTCAGTACACAGGTTATGTATAGTAAATGTCTTATTAAGCACTACTTATGACATAAAATTAAGAGCTACTAATGTATAATTAATAGTATGTGCATGTATACATATATACATACATGTGCATATTCACATTTATATAATATTATATATGCATATAAAACATATAAAATACACGCACACCAAAGTATATATATATATATATATATAGAGAGAGAGAGAGAGAGAGAGATATTTATATAAAGGGCATTATTACAGAAAATAATAACGCCACACAGTGGACTTCTCAAAATAACCACATTTAGTACCTAATGCGAGGAAAAACAACCAACAGAAGACGACCAACTTTCTTTTAAATAAACTTAACTGTGTATCGGCCGATTTCGCGATTACTAGAATGAATCTAGATTTCGTTCATCAGCACAGTATTGTCCCCCAAAAATATATAAATAAACAGAATTCTCACCTAAC
>NC_068984.1:47873337-47876545 GCF_001194135.2 Octopus bimaculoides | reverse complement strand
TTCTTCTGTCTTGCTCCTTTTGCTCGTTCTTTGTGTTGGTGGTGGTGTGGGTAGTAGGGGTCCTTTTTTGGCTGTTTTTCCTTCTTGTTGTTTTTTGTTATCTGTTGCTGTTGGGCAATCTTTTTTGAGGTGCCCTTCGATGCCACACAGGTAGCATCGAGGCCTTCTACCTTCTACCACAACGTAGAGGGTGTGGCCGTCTGGCATATCAATTTGAGTTGGAATTTCTTTTGATTCTTCCTGTGTAATGTGTAATAGGACATCGAATTTTTTTCCATTCCAGTCTTCCTGCTTTAATGCAGTAGTTTCTAGAATGTTTATATTTCCTTCCGTGCGATAACAAATCGCTGATAACAGCCATTGTGGTTCCACTTCTGGAGGGACATTTTTTTATCGATACTTTGGTTACCCTTTGTCCAAGGTACGTGTGCACCAATATTATATTTTCGGAACGAAGAGTCAGCGTGGATAACTCTTTCGCTTTCTCTTCGCTGTCAAATCTAACTTGCACGCTAGCGAAACTGTTTGACCAGTTTATGTATTTCTTGTGGGCCAATATAGGATACAAACATTGTTCAATAATTTCTGTTACTGGTTGCTCTGGTTTTCTTGTTTTTGTGTTCAAAATTTTGTATGTGATTGTTTGTTTTTGTACATCATGAATGATTTTTTGAGGTATTTGAAATTTTAGTTTTGGTCCTTTTTGGCTTAATAGTTTTTTTTGTTTCTTGAATTTCTTTTGTTGTGAAATGCAAAATTATTATTTTTTTTGTCTGAGTGCATCAGCAAAGTTTGTTCTTTTGTTGTTGTCGTCGCTGGTGGTGGTGGTGTCGGTAGCTGTGGAGACTGCTGTAGTAGCAGAGATTTTGGTCGTGGTTGGTTTTGATGCACTGTTGTTGCTGTTGTTGTTGTTGTTGTTGCTGCTGCTGCTGCTGCTGTTGCCAGTGATCGTAGCAGACATAGTTTTCATATTGGTGGTGGTGGTGGTGAGAGGCCTGTCAATATGTGTGGTTGCTGTTTTGATGACGTTCTTAGAAATTTCTTTTTGTGTGCGCGTGCAGTTTTCATTCTTTTTCTTCTCTAGCGTTCCAAGGCTAGGGAAGTGATGTTCGAAGAACGGACTGGAACAGCGTTCCAAAACAATGTTTCTCGACATTTTTCCAAATGCCGAGAAAAAAGTTTAATTTTGACGGGGCTGGAACTGCCCCTAGGTGCCAATTCCTCCCTTCGAAAAAATACACAAATGAAGCTTGGGTGCTTCGCACAGATTATATGAAAAGATTTTAAACAGATGTGGGCAATATAAGGTCAAAAAAAGGTTTACCTCTGCAGCCGATGTGACAGCACGTCCGTCAGAAGAGATAGATAGATAGATAGATAGATAGATAGATAGATAGATAGATAGATAGATAGATAGATTAGAGCAGATGAACGGATTTTATTGTATGTCTACAAATGTTACTTTAAAAGTTTGTCTGTGATGCCTATACATGCAGCTAGGCATGTATACACATGAAATATTCATAATAATATGCAATATGTTACATATGACCTCTCAAACCTTCATGTTTCACCCTAACTGAAAGAGGTAAATATATGCATATCCTGCTATGTTGAAAGTATCATTGCATATGGTGTGATGACTATGATCTAACGTGAAGATTTGAGATATTCTTTGTAACGTATTACAAAACATTATGAATATTTATATCTGTGCATGCCTCTGTCAATGAGGTTACGTCACGATAATGTTTCTTAATGAAACATTTATAGTCACACCATAAAACCCATTCTTTTGCTTTACCATTATATTACACCTTACCTAAATTTCCGTGTAACGTTGGATTTACTGCATATTAGACACCAGTGAACCTCCTTTCATCGATGCATTCCCTGCTAACAGAAAGGTCTGTTTTATCTATTGACTTGTGTCATACTGTCTAGCCATTCACTTTGATCTGCCTCGATCTATAGAATAGCTCACCATCAAATCTGTATATATAAATTTGTAAGAGTTAGCATCATGCATATTTCCTTAATCTCTTGTAATAGAAATTGAACTTGAACATTTCTCTTTAATATTTCCCTCCAAAGACATGAGGTTCGACCTCAAAATATTTCTTCTATTTAAATGATTATTATATATATATTTATTGATTTGAGCCTAAGTAATTATCTGATGGTGATCACATTGAAATTCACAGAGTTTCGTACAAGTGCCTAAAAAGTAACTGTTTTTTAGCACATTTATCTGTGCCGCGGATTTTATATGCTAATATAAATTGAAAGTCCGATAGTGCTCGTCGCAGACGGATTCCGTTCTTTATACTCAGCCTAAAGGAGATATATTCTTGGAAGATTTGCTCTGATGAAGATTTATATCTAACATATCATCACTTTGAACAAGATCTTCAACAGCATTTTCATTCTCAGTTCGTTTTGTATGTCTCTAACACCCCGCCCTTTTTTGTCGCTGTTATGTGCTATCATCTGTTAAATGTTCGACTTATGTTTTTGCTGCATGACCAGAGTGATTCCAACCACACTAACATGCCTACAGTGGGATGTGACTGCCTCATCTTTATTAATTCTGCAGCATCCAGGGAGCGAATTCTTAGTTTCCTAATGGTATTTGATATGTGGGAAACTTCTTGTACAATTCTTACTGGGAAAGAAAATTCAGTCGAAGAACGATAATACATATGTCTAAGTACATACGTCTATGTAAATGTATATGCGTCTGCTTGCGTGTTAATGAGGTAACAATTACGTATAGGTACACACATACATATACACATATGTGCGCACTCACACAGACAGGCACCTACTCAAACATGAATAAATACATATAATGTGTGTGTATGCATGTATACACACACACATCCATACATACATACATACATACATACATATATATCGTTGACTGAACACTATTCAATTTTTTTTCTCCGTGTTTTTCTCCTTGTCTCCGTATTCTTTCTGTTGAAGAGCGTAGCTCGAAACGTCAAAGACTTTCCGTATTCCCGAGCGTCATACTAATATATACTTTTGTTATTTACACCACCTGTCCTCGTCTGTTGTTATTATTTGTATATTCTCCCATATATATATATATATACATATATATAATGAGGGTGATAAATTGAAAATTAATTAGATTAACATCAATTTAAAACCATTGTCTTGCCCGCTAATGTTCGGGTGTTTG
>NC_068984.1:47870332-47873095 GCF_001194135.2 Octopus bimaculoides | reverse complement strand
TATATATTAGAAGCTTTGGAGGTGATGTGCAGATATTATATATTAGAAAAAATAAGGTATTCCGATATCTGGATGGTTGTACATGTACAAATATTTATTAACATGTCACATGCTTTTACAAATCATATATAAGCGCTTTCATCTACTCTAATAGATTCTTCAGATTTAAATTTTGTGAATGGCTTTGTCTCTTTTGTAGTATTAGTGAATGGGTTGGGGTGGAGAGAGAGAGGGGGGAAAAGTAATGTGGAGTGTATAGGGCAAGAAAAGAGAGAGAGGAATATGGAGATGGTGGAGGGAGAAAGTGAGAGAGAGAGTGTGTGTTTTTGAGTCTCGTGCCTGGTCTCAGCATGGCATCATAAGATGTACCGTGCATGTGTACTGACATCGTTTCTTTACTCATGTGAGACATGGACCCTTTAGAAACGTCATGTAAACGTACTTGGACGCTTCCATAAGAGATGTCCGAGACACATTCTGAATGTTAGCTGGACCTTGAAAACTCCAGACACACAGGTCTTGAAGAAAGCCGATATCTTGAGTATTGAGATGATGGTACACAAGCACCGGTTACGTTGGACTGGACACCTTATTGGAATGAAAGAAGCAGGATCCCTTTGTTAGTGGAAAGAGATCCCTGCAGAAACCAAGGCTCCGATTTAAAGATTTCTCAAGTCTTCATTGAAGGCCTATGATGTGCAGGAGACTGACTGGTAGAGCAACACCTTTCATCGCCACAGATGGAGGAACCAGGTTAAGGAGGGGCTCGACACCTTTGAAAAAGTATATATTCTTCATGAAGAATTTAAGCGTGCTGCACGAAACACACTGCTAGCATATTGAATGGAGAAAGCTTTGTTTGCAATGCTTGCAGTTGTATATGCAAAATATAAGTTAGTCCTAAAGTGCACAAGTGGACGAGTGGACGAGCATCATGTATGTATGTATGTATGTATGTATGTATGTATGTATGTAGCATTGTGTTTGCATTTGTGCTTTAACGCTTCACATGTATGTCGGTGTTTTTTGTAATGTATCACTCTAACAAAAAAAAAGAACAATAGAAAGAGTACCAAGTTTGATTATGTACTGGCGTAGCTCTTATCGATTAACTCCCTTCAACGCCGGGTCCTAGCCGCAGCTGAATCACTGAATAAAGTAACAGAATAAAACACAATATGAATATACACATATATGCATATTTGTATGCATGTGTGTATATGTGTGTAGAAGAGAGAGGGGAGAGAGGGGGGAGGGGGTGAGAGAGTGGAGAGAGAGAAAGACTTGTTCTTGCGTGTAACTTGCGATAACATGAATGCCATATATTCTAATCTACATAGCATTGCTTTGAGCTTCCTGTTTGGTGCCAAATGATGCGTCATTGCTGATAAGTTGCTTAACATATACAAGCTTACAGATGATTCAGATTGGACTGCTGCTGGAATCCCCGAGTCTGGGCTTTTGCTACAAACATAACTTTAGTAGAAATATAAAGGTGCGATTCAACCGATTAATGATTTACTCATCATATTATAACAACTAATTTACATTTCATTATCATTTTGACATCTGATTCCTAATGCGCCACTGGAAATGTCTCTGCTCTTATGAAACAGCGTGTCGTTTTCAGAAAAATCACGGATTCACAAGATTATACATTTTCCGTATCCATGTTGTATTTGCTTCAAGATTCGTTTGTTCATTTATTTATTTGTTTCTATAAAATCGCACTGCACACACGTTCAGCCTGAGCATCAGCCTCATCAATCTAACATCTCTTGGACGGCCAGTTTGCTTTGTGCTAACCTTCACCTTCTAAACGTGTAGATAATTGATAAATTAAGCATATTCTATAGAACGTTATTTACAGTTAAAGAGTTATGTCCTTTTTTCCCACCATACAGCCAGCATATTCGTCAAGATTATTCAGCCATACCCTACATTTGACCAGTGTCTTCCGTCTGAAATTAGTTTAAAAACTAATGAGCAAGAGCATGTATTATATGCCTGTGAGAATGAGTGTGTGTACGCGCGCATGTGTGTGGTTGTATGCATGCGCACCTGTGTGTTTGTGCATGTATAAATGTCGATATACAAGGATAGGATCTAGGGATCCAAGTGTAGGAAGGTTACAGGCTACATATGTTTCTTTGGTAACCGATATTCTTATGCCATAATTACTCAAAGAGAGATACGTAACTTAACTAGTCATCAGGCCGAAAATGCCATAATTAGATGAAGGTTACATTGTCGATTGGAATTACCAGCTTAACTCATACTAGATGTAAGTTGAAATGAATTGAAAAAAAAAAAAGAGAACGAAAAAATATACTTGAAGAAATAAAACGGACAAGAAGTAAGGAAGAGAAGGATGAGGTGACGTCTGTCGGATTGGGATTCGCATAGATTTGATAAGAATGGAGAAAAGGAGAGGAGGAAGAAAGAGGGGGGATAGGAGTGAATAGTCTGTAACTTTAGGGTGAAAGAATTGTTGTCATGACTAATTAACTGAGATGGGTGTAGATAAAGACTAGTTGGCTGCTAGGTATTGATCTCTTAGTAGATAATTCGCGGCGCTGGTACTGCTGACCGCTGGTCAACGTTACACTACATATACACACCCGCACGGACGCATACACACTTCATCCCCTGTTATATGAACATACATATATACGCGTGCGGACGCACCAAATACATGCACATGCTTGCATGTGTGTGTGTATATATATATATATATATATATATATATATATATATATATAT
>NC_068984.1:47863476-47869725 GCF_001194135.2 Octopus bimaculoides | reverse complement strand
ATATGTGTGTATCTATGCATAGGTGTATGTATATATATATATATATATATAGAGAGAGAGAGAGAGAGATGCATCTGTATATACATATGTGTGTATCTATGCATAGGTGTATGTATATATATATATATATATATATAAGAGGATTTTGATATGAGAAGATTAAATGGACAGGCTTTATTACAAAGCACTACGACCGTTTCGGTGTATCATTATCAGCTAGCAATTGCAAAATGTTAGATATATTATACACAATATTGATTTGATTTAATATGATCTAGCTATAGTTGTACACATTAGTGTTCTCAGGTGAGTAAGGTCCCGAGCACTGCTAGATTATGTTTACCTTCTCCTTGTTTTACATCAACTCCATGATGTAATTTTAGCATTCCATTAGCAAAAACACGAAAACACAAAGTGAGAAGAAATGTGAGAAAAAATGTGTATAAAATTTGATTGCAGTAAGAATAAAAGATAAGGAAACCCATTATTCATTCCATATTTAACTTCAGAGACTTATCTCAACATTTAGGAAAATAAGCGAACGTTATAAAATAATAATATCATAAAATGGTAAACTTGGACAATTACTTGCATCTGTTACCGTTCCACTTCAAAGGAAAACAGACTTATGGTCACTTTTTTTAGGATAGCAGGAGACCAACGCATATTAGCTGTATAGTATTACAGTCGTGGGATATATACATACATATATACACATCTGTGTGGGTGTGCGCGCGCGAGTGTGTGTATAAGTTTACATATGTATACATACATAATTATGTACATATATATATATGTGTGTGTGTATATTTATACATGTGTGTGCATGTATATATATACAAACATATATATATAAACTTATATATATATATATATATATATATATATATATATATATATATATATATATATATATACAAACATATATATGTACATACATGCATACACACACATATATATACATACACACATACATACATACCTCCATATATATATATGTGTGTGTGTGTGGATGTACGTGTGTAGACAATAATTCAAATAAACATAAAAAACCTTTAATGTATAAACAATATACATGTACCAGTATATATTTTAAAAGATTTGGTCCTCGGTAAAGATAATGGAGTGTAACTTCAAATCATTTGAGCATTACAAAGTGTTTTCTATACCGAGATTCCATGAATCACATCTGTTGGTTCTGTGTATGTATGTGTTATCAATCAGTTTCATTTCTGTATTTCTTGTCCATAGAGAAAGAGCCGGACTCTAACATAGATTCAAGGCTCCATGTATGTATGTATGTATGTATGTATGTATGTACGTATGTATGTATAACGTATATAAGAAGAGACGACAAGATAATAGGAATGAACGAATAAACGAATTAATAGGCGTTGAAAAGAATGGGGAAATAAAAGACGAAACATTAAAAAGAAATTCAGAGTAAAAGAAACAAATTAAGAAGCAAATACAGAAAGAAGCGTGGAAAGAAAGACATTGTATAAGAGAGAGAGGTGGGAGAGAGAAATAGAAAAGAAAGAGAGAGATGGCAAACTGACAGACAGACAGACAACAGACAGACAAATGAATTGCAGAAAAGAAAAACAGCCATCTGAATTTCTTTAGGGGAATAAGAATGCTAAAGCGTGATGTATAGTGATGGCTCTTAATTCCATTGAAAGAAGATGTAAGAAGCAAAAAATTAAAACCTAGTGTTATTTCAAGATATTTGATAAACCTACACACATTTCTTCCATTCTAGAAATTTTGAAAATACAATTCTTGCGTCTTGCACACAACTTTGAAAGATGGCAGTCAGCAATAGATGCGCCTAGGGCACAAGATTTCTTTCATTTCTTTCATCTTTATATCGACAAATACGGTGAATTTTACAAGAGCGGTATCCTCAGTTGTCTCCCGTTTTTTGCCGAATAGTCATTGAACATATCGTTTATTCTTCCCCTCATAATTATTTTCAATTATATTTGTAATGCCGCCTAAATTAAGTATTTCAATACTAATGTAATTATTAACTATTTAATTGTTATTGCTGTTCCAGCCCAAGGTCAGCCGTGATTGACAAGACTTGTCATTAAAAGTCATTGGTTCATATGGTATTGGAATAAGTAATAATCGGAAAATAGCAGGGTCGTTAAAGTTGGATACAATTCATCACGCTTTTTGTTCAGACTTTCAGCGTTGTGAGTTCAAATACCATCTAAATCACCTTTGACTTTTATACTTTCAATGTCAATGAACCAAAGACAAATCCGGGCACGGAGACGTTGTCGAACTTTGGAAACGTCGAAACGGATGCCTTAAGGTGTTTATTCCGAGTCTTAGCACTCTGAGTATAAATCTCGACATGGTTTACACAGGTGGTAGATTTAATACATTACCAAGTTGAACGCCACCATTTACCAGTTTCGGTGGGTTTAACGGAGCCCACTGTGCTGCAAGTATTCGAGTGAGGACTCTTGTTTCAAAACTGCCTCCTACCCAATAGCTTTGTAAGGCGTCATGAGGACTGCCTTCCCTCCTGACTAAAAGACAAAAAAAAAATGATACTAACAGCAATAGTTTTATAGCGGTAGGCATATATGATGGACAGCTTGCTGCTATTTCCAGCATATTAAGCAGCATAAGTTCATGCGCGTTTGTCAGTTTGTAATGGTTAGTTTATATGGTTATTATAGTTTTCCTGTTCTATGTCCATTGTAATGAAATACACGGGCGTGGAAGGATTTATACACACTCTCCCTTGTGGATAAATAGTTCTGTGCACTAACAAGAAACAAACACACGCACCCACTCAGACACATACACATTAATTCTCGAATATTCAAACGAACGTAGTTACATACCTCCACAAATACCACAACCACCATCACTAGTATCAACACTACAAATGCCAACAATATTATTTACATAAAAGGAAGGACACATTCGAGTGTATAATCCTAGATACACTACATCTGAAATAAAAGATGTTTACAGTTTGAACGAAATTTTTGAGAGTTTTGCAGGATCAAGTTTAATTTATTGCTAAATTATAACAAGAATAGAATTACAGTGAACGCTGCTATCTACACCAACACCATTATACTTGCACATAAACACAAACAATACTACTACTACCACACAGCATTACTACTACCACTACCATCATAGTCACCACCAAAGTCAATGTAAGTGCCTAATATAGTTCTCAACACCAAGCCTTGTGCCATTAAGAAACACCAGCACGTCCACAACAGCACCAACGTACTCTGAATATTTTAATGTTAAAATGCAGGACAGTCTGGGAAAACAACATCTCAATTGTTACAAGCACTCACGCAAACTCTCAGGCACACTCACACACACACATACATCTATATACATATGTAAAATGCAAAATCATACGCAGATAAAAACGAAGTAACGAATTCAAATTGAGATACACACATAGACATGCTTGCATATGTAAATCCACGTAATCACATTCCTCTATCTATGCCTGTATATATGTATATATAAAATGTTTGTGTTTGTGTGTGTATTGCGTGTAAACATACAGGCATAAGTATATACAAGAATATGCACTGGGAAGATTTCTCCGTCAATACCTGCAAAGCAAGGGAATCTTATTTGTGCATTAATCGCAGTAATTAATTTGTTTTACTAAAGTTAAAATTGATTTGCGTCGTCTTTCTTGATCTTTGATGATTTGTTTTATATCAGAATAATTTATGAAATTTTGCGTATGTATATGCACACACACACACACACACACACACACACACACACACACACACACACACACACACACACACACACACACACACACACACACATCACACACACACACACATACTATATATATACAAAAAATATAAGTTACTCGGAGATAAAACTAAATTTACAAAGATTAAGAAACACAATCAATGATAAGTAAATCAATTACATGTTATAGTTAAACAAATTAATTACGACAATAAATGCACAAATAAGGTTTCCTTACTTTCCACGTACTGAAGGAAAATTCATCCCAGTATATATATATATACATATATATATATAAAATTATATATATAAAATAGAGTAAAAAGACATAAGAAAATTAATCCCTTCTACACATACACACAATATCCCAAATAAATTTTCTTATACATTTAATCGCCAAACAAATAGCATTATCAAAAATTAAACACAAAAGAAAGGCGCTATCAGGCCATCAGAAGATTTTTTTATAGATTTATATTAAATTCCTCACAAATTAGATGACTAAGCATGGAAACTATTCTCATGTTGCAACACAATGCTAAAATAAACACGCAAGCTCAGACATTTAAAAATTAACTTGTGACTGCTGACGTGTAAACCTAAGAGCTAAAACTTTTTTTAGGGGTAAAATCTACAAATATTTGACTACTGTCAAAGAAGTGAAATGTATCTCATATCCTCATGATGCAACTGTGGAAGTCTAGAAATGTTGTTTATGGATCTAGGAACATTATACTTCCAAGCAAACGACAATAAAATGATAGAGAAATAAGAAAATTCTATAATACAAACAAAATAAAACTGCAAAATTTCCATGTTGAAAATATTTACATACATATGAGGTTGATAAAATAAGTACCAGTTAAGCACTGAGGTCGATGTAATCGACTTATACACTATCTCTCTCAACATGCTGGCCTTGTGCCAAAATTTGCAACCAATATTTAAATGCATGAAAGTTGGGATTTTGAAGAAACGTCAGCACGCCAGGCAAAATGCCTACCGGCATTTCGTCCGTCCTTATCTTGAGTTTAAATTCCGCCCAGGCCAACTTTGCTTTTCATCCTTTTGGGGTTGCTAAAATATGTATCAGTTAATCACTGGAATCGATTTAATCGATTTAGCACATACCTGTAAGTGGCTGGCCTGGTGTCAAATTTAGAAACCAATATATATATACATACATGTAAATTCACACACATATGTGCGTGCATGGGAAGTTACAGATAAGATAGGATTAGGATGATGGCAGAATACAAGAAAATCCATACAAATTCATGCATGTAGTGACGAATAATTCCAATACACAACCACACAACCGCAAACGCGCACGGGCATGCACACACACATACACATACACACACACAAACACGAATGCATAACAACATACACATCCACGCACACAAACACCACACATACACACGTATACACGCACACAAACATGCACATGCGCACGCGCAAACATGCACACGTACACACATGCACACACATGTACACAGGAACACATACAGACACATAGGAATGCACGTACGCAGACATACACACATACACCTATTTATTTAAATAAACGCCACACCACACGGAGACGCATGTACGCCCACAAACCTAATGTAATGCATTCAGATAAGCAAACACCCGCACATTTACACACACTAATACAAACATAAACGCTGACAAACGGAACCGACTCAACCACAAAGACACGCACACTAGACCACACACACTCATGCACACACCACACACACATACACTCACACCACACACCCTCATCTCACACACATGCACACAGGCAGATGCTCACATACTAACTCTGTTCTCCCCTCCCTCGTCCTCACATAAGGAACTATACCGATAAATATTTAAGATCATGATAAGCTAATCCGAGCAGATCTGAGACAGAACTGACCTTAAACAGCAAAGGCTCAACCCTTATTGAGGTCATTAATGGTTAATGCACATACGCTCACAAGTACTGAAACACACATCCAGACAGTCGCAGAATTGTTTATACACAGCCATATATACGCACACACACTTGCGCACATACACGTGCGCACGCACATGCACAGTAAACTTTTGTTTACTCCCTCTCATACCCTATCCTGGAAACAAACAGACATCTACAAACACTCAGACATATGACTAATTCTCAGGCAGACCCAGTGTAGACCTTGAAGACAGAAGACATGTCATTGAAGAGGTCGTGATTAGCCACGAGAGAACTATGGCCAACAAACAACAGAATGATTTTCTAACTAACATATTAAACAAATGATCAGTTATTTAGTTGGTTAGATGTTTAACCAACTGACATACACTGTAGAAGAGGAAATGAACCGATGCATGTGTTATTATTATTAGTGTAATACCCCTCCCAAAACATGAAATTTGTTTCAGCACATGAATTCCCTTCGAGAATCTTGCAAATCAAGTACAAAAACGAAGTATGTGTGTGTATATATATATATATATATATATATATAT
>NC_068984.1:47860447-47863177 GCF_001194135.2 Octopus bimaculoides | reverse complement strand
GAATATTAATTTTGATTAATATCAATTTAAAACCAGTGGCCTAGCATGTTGAAAAAATCTGAAGTTTCAGAAAAATTATATTACATACATATAATAGGGATGACCACTAAGTGGACATCCATTATGCTAGAAGTATATCACCTACGATCTGACCACTAAGAAAACAGTAGATTGTTCTCTACTTCTAGCATAATGGATGTCCACTTAGTGGTCATCCCTATTATATGTATATGTATATGTATGTATGTATGTATGTATGTATGTATGTATGTATATAAACGGTTAATTGATCAAAAGTCCGGACAAAAAGCACACGCTAACTTTTCTATTTGTTTTTGCTCTTTTTTGCGAGCAACAATATTTTATGCAACCATTGTTTAGTCATCGGTCATGGTAACTTTCTAACCGGCCATAGCCAACGACAACATAATACGCCCCCAAACACACACACGCGCAGACACACACACAAACACACACACACACACACACACACACACACACACACACACACACACACACACACACACACATGCAGATGTATGAATGTATATACAGTACCGTGCAAAAGTCTTCCGCCACTTTAAACTATTGTAAATTTCTACTAATTGCCAACTTATTATTGGATGTTTCGCATTGCGTTTTTTACAGATGAAACACTGGCCATGTTGGAGTCATTTCCATACCTAATCATTATATTTTGTAGTAGGAGCTCTGAATGAGAAGGGAAGATCCGAGACGACCACCAAAAGTGGCCGTGCAAAAAGCTTTCGGCCACCTCATATAAGCCAATCATAATGCAAAGTTTTAAAACAGAAAAATGTGTATAATAAAAATTTATTATATAATGCTTATTTCAAGAAACTACTGTACATTGTTGATATTTCGTGTGGCTTCCCTTAGCTTGAACAATCGCTTCGGTATGCCTGGAAAGAGATGCGTGCAAATCCTTCACCATTTTCGCAGGTATGAGATGCTATTCTCTGTGGCCTAGCTCCCACAACTCTTCAAGTTTTCGCGGATTCTTCTGAATAAATCTTCTCTTTAGTTCAGTCCGCATTTCTTCGGTGATATTTAAGTCAGAGCTCTGAGCTTGCCAAGCTTTCAATATTGAAACACCTTCATCGGCCAGACTCTGTTGTATTGCACGCGATCAGTAGCATGGAGCTCTGTCATCACAAAAAATCTCACCATCCAAGTCTGTTATTAAATTGTCCTTCCTTCAGCAACTGGATGTATATTTGGTACTATTCAAGTTCCTGTCAATTTTAACCAGCTTTCTTGAACCATCACTTTTTATGTATCCCCAAAGCATCACACTCTTACCCCAAAACTTCACTGTTTTCGTCGCGTAATATAGGTCGTTTCGATTTCCTGGAGGCCTTCTGACAAATTCTTGCTTATTAGAAAGCGAAATGACCCACTTTGTTGCTGAAGGACAATTTGATACCAGACTTGGATGAAGGTGTGAGTTTTCAGCATGACGGAGCTCCATGCCACCGATCGTATGCAACACAACAGGGTCTGACTGATGAAGGTGTTACAGTATTGAAAGATTGGTCAGCTCAGGGCTCTGACTTAAATATCATCGAGCAAATGTGAACAGAACTAAAAAGATATATCCGGAAGAATCGACGCAATCTTGAAGAGTTGTGGGAATTCAGCCACAGAGAAAGGTATCTCATACCTGTGAAGATGGTAAAAGATTTATACGCATTTATTTCCAGGCACAGTGAAGTAATTATTCAAGCTAAGGGAAGCCACACAAAATATTAACAAGGTACAGTAGCTTCTGGAAATAAAACATTATGTAGTAAATTTGCATTATACACATTTTTTTTAATTTTAAAACACTATCTTGATTGCCTTGTGTGAGGTTGCCGAAAACTTTTGCATGGCTATTTTTGGTTTTCTTCCGGAGTTTTGTCTCGATGAGGAGGTTATTCCCTCTTTCTTAAAGGCTGTCATTACTTTCGTGACAATACTTCTTGATACACCAAACATTTCGGCTGTTTTCGTTACGTTAGTTCCTACCATACGAGCACCAACAATTTGACCTCTTTGAAAGTCCGATAGATCTGTGATTTTAATGAATTTTAATTACCTTTTTCTGATGATACCTGAAAAGAAACAGCAATTTTAGCAAAATATATTAAGCAACACTTATAATAAATCAAAAGCACCAAAATAAAGAAGTTTTCGGCGGTTTTATAGATATTTCAAAATTATGATGTTATAATACTAGGTGTTTCTATTGTTTTGTCCAATCCTTGTGTATATACTCTCTTTTACTCTCTTTTACTTGTATAAGTCATTTGACCGTGGCCATGCTAGAGCACCGTCCCTATTCGAGCAAATCGGCCCCGGGACTTATTCTTTGGAAGCCCAGTACTTATTCTATCGGTCTCTTTTGCCGATCTGCTAAGTTACGGGGACGTAAACACACCAGCATCGGTTGTCAAGCGATGTTGGGGAGACAAAAACAGACACACAAACATACACACACAAACATACACACACAAACATACACACACACACACACACACACACATATACACACATACGACGGGCTTCTTTCAGTTTTCCGTCTACCAAATCCACTCACAATGCCCGAGACTATAGAAGAACACACTTGCCCAAGGTGCCACGCAGTGGGAATGAACCCAGAACTATGTAGTTGGTAAGCAAGCTACTTACCATAAGCCACTCCTGTGCCTATATATATATATATAT
>NC_068984.1:47857476-47860300 GCF_001194135.2 Octopus bimaculoides | reverse complement strand
ATATATACACACACACACATACATATACACACATATGCGTGTGTGTATGTCTCTCTCTCTCTGTTTTTTTTCTTTGTGTGCGTGTGTATCTATGCGCACGCGCGTGCATTTGTGCGCGTGTGTATTTGTTACATCAAAAATGATAGTCTGCTAGAATTTATCCTGACATCTGGCTGAACCGTCGCACCCAGACATCTCTTGGTCGAAATTAAAGAAAACTGTCATCTTTTGATAAGATAAACATACTTTTCCACTGTACTCAATGTACTGATTTCGATAACGCTTGATGCTATCTCTCTCTTTCTTTCTCTCTCTTTCTTTCTCTCTCTCTCTCTCTCTCTATCTCTCTCTCTCTCTTTATATATATATATTTATATATACATATAGTAGCGAACATCATCGAATCTGTTTCCTTTCGAACACACGAAATTCGAAATGCACTATCAGCCCAAGACGCTGAAATGTCGTATTTCTTCGGACGTAGATAGACAAGGGGTAATATGTCTATTGTGTTTATATACATAAGCACTTTAGTTCTCTCCATAGGAACACATTTTGTTTTCAAGATAAGATATGGCCAAATGGTTTCGAATACTTTTCTGAATGTCACCCAAACAGATAATGCAGTCTATCCATCTTACAGAAGCAGAGCACCAGTTAATGGAAGCATCCAAACCTTGACTACACAGCATGAAATTCGCAAGAGGTGGCTAGTTCCCTACTGCTAATTTCTGTTGAAGGTATTTTATTCATACCCGAATTTCAGGATCTACAATTCTATAAATTCATCAAATATGCTTAAATATACGTCATGCTGCGATCTCACACCGGAATGTTTACTCTCAATTTAAATGATTCTAGCAAGACCAATGCATCTCCTGCAATGGGGCTTTCTAGTGCTTTTTGTTTTCCCCATTCATGAATATGTCACAATATTCATCAATTTACAACTCTCTTGAAAAATGGCCATCAATTCTATTTCAATAATTATCGGTTTCATAAGCACAAAATACAAAGTACGCATTGCGGACAGTCTTTTCAAGCATTAAAAGTAAGGTGCCTTTGAATAAACATTCCATTCAATTATTCAGGAACGCTATGGAAATGATGAAAGTTAGGTGTCGCTATAGAAAGCTGACCAGATATAAACTCTATCAGTATCGTGTGAAGAGAGTAAACTGTGCTCCCAAGAATACTTCTTTCTACAAATTCTCCTTAACCTGCAAATATGTATTTCAGTATCTTCGAAGATTGGGTCTCGTACAGAGAGAGAGACATAACTTATACAATTATTGCTAGGCAATGATCCCTAGTACAATAAAGATCGATATTCTTCTAATTAAAAAAATCCGCGAATCTTAGGTTGCCTTGCACCATCGTGTTAAGGGCCTTTTGCATTATCTTTGGTTCATGTATTGAGATGACGTGACGAAAAGTTTCAGGCATCATGCTCAACAGAGGTACCACGGCGGGAAAATAGGGTACATAACTGAAATCTACCATGAAGCTTTCATCAATAAACTCAAATGTATATTCATGGTCGTTATGTGAGTGTGCATCGCTATCTTTGCGGTTAACGCTAAACAAATCGAGCGAATAATATATAATGCAATAGCATATTAGTATACAAGGTGTAGTGAAACAGTATCCGAACTTTGGCCAAACCACAAGTAATAATAAAAAAAAATCTCACCATTTTCATTTAGGTTTCTTCAAAGTATTCGCCTTCGGATCCTACACACCTCGGCCAGCATTCCTGCCACAGCCGGAAACATTTCTGGAAATCACTTTTTGGGATGCTGCAGAGCTGTGCCGTCGAATTTTTATTTAATGTCCTCTGTTAACTCAAATCTTCTTCCTTTGAGTGATTTTTTTTTTTTCAGCTTTGGGAATAGCCAAAAATCACACGGAGCCAAGTCTGGGGAGTAGAAAACCTGACGAAAAAGTGGGATGTTTTGCTTGACGAGGAATGCAGAATGAGCGGGTACGTTGTCATGGTGGAGTTGTCAGTTGTCTGCTGATCACAGGTCGGGTCGTTTCACGAAGGCAACGGAGAATCCCCAGGTAGTATTCTTTGTTAATTGTCTGACAACAACATGTCTCACTGTCCGCTGAAGTGCAGCCATCTTTGTACCGGTTGTACCACTCCTTTATTTGTGTTTTTTTCCATAGCATCATCTCCAATAGCTTTCTGAGTTTTGTCGATAGGCTGAGCTTGCGTATTACTAAATTTGTGGCAGAATTTGATACAGTATCTTTGCTTAATGACCTCGATCATCTTGACTCAAAAAGAAAAATCATCCGCCACACTCTTCACGTCTGCACTCAATGCGTCACTGCGGATGAATGGCGCAATCAACAAACAAGAAAATGATTGCGCATGCTCAGGAAGGACACGGCCACCTAATACCCATGCAGATCTTGCACACGCCTTATTATTTTATGCAAAAATCAAAGTCTGATATTTTTTTACTACACCTCGTATGTTGTAAGTCCTTCACACATTGCAGTCTCATATTCTGGGATTCATAGAGCTAGTTCCTCTTTCACTCTTTTACTTGTTTCAGTCACTTGACTGTGGCCATGCTGGAGCACCGCCTTTAGTCGAGCAAATCGACCCCAGGACTTATTCTTTGTAAGCCTAGTACTTATTCTATCGGTCTCTGTTGCCGAACCGCTATGTTACGGGGACATAAACACACTAGCATCGGTTGTCAAGTGATGTTGGGGGGACAAACACAGACGCACAAATATACGCACACGCACACATATATATATATACATACATATACATACACACACACACACATACACACATACATAT
>NC_068984.1:47848132-47857378 GCF_001194135.2 Octopus bimaculoides | reverse complement strand
ATATATATATATATATATATATATACATATATACGACGGCATACTTTCAGTTTCGTCTACGAAATCCACTCACAATGCTTTGGTCGGACGAGGCTATAGTAGAAGACACTTGCCCAAGGCCCCATGCAGTAGGACTGAACCCGGAACCATGTGGTTCGTAAGCAAGCTACTTACCACACAGCTACACCTACGCCTATACTGATTTACATGCAGTATAAGTGATGGAGATCACAACATTCCTTCTTGATGGGGCGTCTATCCCTTGCAAGGTTACGCATTTACAGTAGAATGGAAATGAATAACGTGAAATGAAATGATTGGCTCAAGAATATGACTCACACCCAAGTACATGAATCGAAACCACAATCTTGCAATCGTGAGTTCAACAATCCTAGTCACAGGGCCACGCGTCTTTTTGGCAAATCTATACATATATGTGTGAGTATGTGTGTGTATTGTATATACATGTATGTGCGTGTTTATAGATGCTACTGGGCTAAGCCGCCAGCGGCACAAATCGATATCTGTTCTTGTGTAAAACGCTGCATCCTGAAAATCTGAGAGATTCTCTGCAGCGTTTTGAAGTATGTTACAGATGTTGCGCTACATACATACCTGTCTGTTTCATGCTAAATTGCAGGAAAAAATGTATAAATAAGACGATTGTAGAGATACTGTATAATCCATTCGTTTGTTTTTATTTTTATTTAACACCAAGCTGAAGTTCTCTTGAAGATTGGATACTTTCGAAGTTGCGGATTATCAAGAACCACTGGATTTACTGGATCATTTACTTGTCTTTTTGAGGTTTACCGCATCGTCATTAATGCAGCGTACTTCAGTTTGATATATTCCGATCTTAATTGATCTTATTTAATACACACACACACACACACACACACACACACACACACACACACACACACACACACACATGCACACAAACACAAACACACACACACACACACACACACACACAAACACACACACACACATATATACACACACGTATTTCTCGCTTCTATAGAAATTCGATCGATTTATTACGAATTGTTTTCAATTATTGATATTTTTTTTTTCTGTTATTGATAAAGTCGCTTCATTCACTCGTGTTTTTTCTAGTAAAATATGTCGAATTCTAAGCGCAAAATCATTCGCAATGCACAAATTATACCGGTTTCATGTTTATCAAGCAATATTTCCTCTTAAAACTGTGGTTTGAGCGACACATTTACCATTTCCATTGCTGACGCCATTACTAAAGAAAGAAAACCTTTGCTTTCTATCTTGTTACAAATGTTAAGCATAAACACGAGTTAAGAAGCTGATGTCCAAAGCAACAAGATAGCTGACTTTCACACAGAAAGGCGCTCATGATTTGCTGCAAAATTGATGATCTTAACTTTGTATTAAAGTGATGACGATTTCCATCAAACACCTTAGCTTTAGTTCCTTTCATAATTACAGTCACGGAGGGTAGTGAGGTGGCAGAACCATTAATATACCGGGCACAATGCTTAGCAGCATTTCGTCCATCAACACGTTTTGAGTTCAAATTCCACCGAGGTCGACTTTGCCTTTCATCCTTTCAGGGTTGATAAAAAAAGTACCGTCGAGTACTGAGATCAATGTAATTGACTTACCTCCTCCCATGAAACTTTGGGACTTGTGCTAAAACGAAATCAATAATTAGTGCCATATTCTGATGGAAGTCCCCTAGCATCACCAAAGCTATCCATCCTATTTATTATAGTACAATTCCTGTAACCAAGTGCTGTACAACAATTTTCTGTGACATTTTGCATTCATTTCACACTGTCATTCAGTATCTCTTAAGTTTTAGTCTAGTTCCTGAATGCCTGGTAATGTTGCAACAATTGCATCATATTTGCTTATGTCTACGAAGGGCTTGAAAGTAGGTGTTGTTTAGCTCTCAGCAAAGTTTGTAGCGCAATTCATGAAGTAATAAATGCAATGTATGTCTTTATATGGACAGATCAGGAAAATCTCTCCAGCTCCACTATGAACATCAAAATATACTAATTCCAGGTCCATGTTGATGATCTCTGTTTCAAATAGATTGTTTTCGTGCTTAATGTTAGCTTGTTTTCATTAATAGTATTAATGTGCCAAAATTACATATATACATGCGCACGCATACACATGCACACATATACAAAAAAAAGCTTGTCTATGTGCATGTGTGGATATCTAGATGCGACTATATCATGCGTGTATCCCAGCATGTATCGCTGTATGTATGTATGGATGAATACGTGTATGTGTACGCTGGTGATGATGATATACATGGTGAAATTTTCGATCAAGGGAGATAAGCAGCCATGTTTGAAAGATTTATATAATTTCTATTTCGGCGATTCTGTTGGGTTCCCCCCCCCCCTCTTACCAGAAGCATCCTCATATTAAAACCGGATTATCAGTTATCGAGAAACTGAATGTAATCCGTTCAACAGTCATTCAATAATGACAGGACAGGTATTCACTTCCAGTTTTGTTTAGGAGTTAAGCGGATAAACTATTAATCCTCTCTTTTTGAATAATACGATAGCTTATTAAAGTTTGTTTTATATTTTTTGTTTTGATTTATTTCTACAATTTGTCAACTAAATAGATAACTATTCTTGAAAATAGCTTTCTATTCAGCATGGTATGATTACACATATTAAAAATTCAGTATAGCTACATGAATAACATATAATAACAATCGTTTAATAGTGCTACAAGGCGGTGGACGGCAAAACCTGTAAAACACTACATAAAATGATTTCCTACACCTAGTTATATTCAGAAATACTTTTTCATATTCCGAGATCAAATCATACTAGTGCTGATTCTGAATGTTTATACTAACAAAAAAACCTACCTCTAAGCTAGGTTTAACCAATGAGCTGGACTGGCACGTTTGAGTGAGCATCAAATAAAATACGTCTAAATACTTGTTTCCACACTCTGAGTTCAAACCCTACTAAAGTCAACTTTTTATTTCGTGTTTTCAGTGTAACTCCTCCCTATATATGTCACATTCTGGTTATTATTTTATATCAATTGTAAGTGTACCGCATGGGTGACTGTTTGGCTTGCAACTACATAGACACCAAAACCTTTAGAAAAAAACTTGGTATATATACTAATAGCAAGTCATCGTTGATAGAATAAGTCGACTGTAACTTTATTATCTTCTACCTGATATAGAAGATATCTTTTACAAAATTACTGGTCTTGTTCTTACGTTGATTAAATTTTAATAGTGTATTTAGACTTACCTGTTTACGCTGAGCAATCAAATTCAACTTTGTCTTTGTTTATCGATTAAACTAAATACCATTCAATATTACCTTCCCCTAAATGAACAGCTTTTTGCCTCATATCGAAACTATTATCATTATTTTATCATTCTAGATCGTCTAAGCAGATGTTTTGGTAGAAATGAAACGTCATATTCAGATAAGTAATTCTTTAAAGCCGAATAAATATTTAGTTCTATTTGCTTGATTCAGCAGACCTAATATCAAAGGCATGTCATCTTAGAATTTAGAAACGTAGTAAACACTCAGCTACATATTTGAATTTCTCTTTTTCGAAACAGAGTCTCGTTTAGGGAAGAATTTTGAGGGGGATTTGGTGGCTTCTTGGTCGAGAGATCACATTGTTCTTATAAACCTCTGTACACTGAACTGGCAACCACTACAGACAACAAACATATGACGTGGAATAAAAAATAAAAATCCAAGTTGTAAATGTTACAATTCGTGTATCCAAGATTCTCAATGTTCATTGAAATTCTCAAGTACATAAAACAAAAAGTAGCTATTGATCGAAAGTTTATACTCTTTTTCCAAAAACTATGTACTGCTCTTTATTTACATTATTATGTAAGAAATAGAAACAGTTGAACCTCATATGATAATGATAATAATTATATGTATGTATGTATGTATGTATGTATGTATGTATGTATGCATGCATGTATGAATGGATGGATGCATGCATGCATGCATGCATTCATGTATATGCACACATATAATATAATATATGTGGGTTGTGTCTGATGAATATGTTTGAAATATTCCTCAACATATGAAATTATTAGTAGCTCTTAAAGACATGTACTGTGTCCTTTAAATAGATATTTATCTCCTACCAGATGAAGCACTTTTTTTATTGATGTTTTTATTTGGAAACAGTACTTTGTGTGAGTGTATGTGTGTGCGTGCGCGCTTGTGTATGTGTGCGTGCGCGCTTGTGTGCGTGTGCGTGTGTGTAGAGAAAGAGAAAGAGTGAGAGATAGAAAGAGAAGGACAGAGAGTTTATTAGTTTTATATTTCTATTGCTTGAATTTAGATATCAACTGTGTTCTCTTCATTACCTATCTTCATCTTGTTTTCTCTCCTGATTTCTCATGTTCTATGGTTTTCATTTGTAAATTGCATAGACCATGAGCGTAGAGTCTGAAGATAACTCGAAGATACTACGAGTGCTTTAAACCGATCTAGATACTTAAATAAATGGAGTAACATGAAACGTGCGTACTGCAATAACATTTAAAATCCGTATTGCTTTTTTTGATTTTTGATCACCTTGTTTTGGGAATTGTTTGCATAATACCATACTATATTCTGGTGCCTAAACGTAAGTGCCACATTCAATTTTGAATATATATATATATATAGTACAATTTTAGCTCACAGTAAGTCAATGGAAAAGTCAATGATATTTTGGCCTTACATTTCTTTCTTAAGAGCAGGATAATGGCAAAAATAAAGCTTTTAGTCTCACATTGTCTTCACGGATACTCTTTTTTAACTAAGAAGAAGAAAACTAAAAAGATATTGGATAAAGCAAAGTTAGCTAAAGTAGCATTATAGCATATGTTGGAAAAAATATATAGATTAAATAAATTAAAATGCAATCCAATTAAGAGCAAATATTAAAATCTGAAAATAATGTATATGTCTTTAAAACTAAAATTTCAAAACTATAGAAGAAAAGAAACTGACAAAAAAGATGCCTGGGACAAATGCTGTCTGTCATACAGGTTCTAATTATGATATGCTAACATGTGCTCGCTTGTAATTATACAATAAACTCTTCTTTATCAAATGAATAAGAGACACTTACAGATACACTTGAAATTTTTCAGCTAACTGGTGTAATTTCAATTAATCAAATTACATTGAATCACCAAATAAATTATGTTAGCAGCATTCTTATCATTTGGTTTTTATTGGGGAGTATTTCTGTACTTGTTTGTTGCTAAATTCTTTTAAAAATCATCGCACTATCAGCAGCTTCTCACAAGCGAATGTAGCATGGTAGTATGTACCATCTTTCACTAATTATTTTTCGTACCCTTATTCTAACTGAAAACTTGTAGATGCGACAACTGGAGAAAAAGAGAGGGGGCGTGGCATCTATAATATGTGGGTGCTCATTCTCAGCAGAGCAGGCTGAAGCAAGCTAAAACAAGTGCGTTTCTCAAAAACAAAACGCTAACCTGGAGGCCACAAACCTCCACATAAGCTATCACACCGCTCACTGCTTATTCACAAAATATTTTTCTAAATAATCACTGTTTCTCACTTACATGTAAATATATTTATGCTGTGCTTTCCTAAAATCGATCCCTGTCGGGATTTGTCACTGTACAGTTAAGATTAGACTCACTTTTCAACAGATTTAATTTTAATAAATCAATATTGTGTAGTGCTCCCTCAGTCTTTCCTTATTCAAATTTTATCATTAAACTGATCAGCATTCCTTGTCTCCATGGCCGCAATACTAATTAACTCCGCAATATCTCGACTCACTATATTAAGTGAGTACAACAGAGTATCCTTGATTTTTCTACTTCAATTTCTAGGTTGTCATATATGTATATATGTATGCATGTAAATATGTTTGTATACCTATGTGTATGTTTCTATAAGTATGCTCACTTGTTTTTAATCGTTCAAATTCTTCCTCTGGAAAAGGCGCTACTTTCTAACAAAGATACAAAGGTCTATAGTTGGAAAGTAGATACCAGAAACAACGTCACATTAAACTTGAGAAAAGTATTGCATATTTTCACTGTTCCAGTACGAGTTAGTTGGTTGATTTCTTTTTCTGAAAACATTAACATATCCAGACTGCCAGTTAAGCATTTACTCACGAAACCATGTCCACCTATTAATATTGCTATAAATGTAAATGTGTACTCATTATATCGAAGCTGGAGGATTCGAAGAAGTTTTTCATATTTACTTTCTCTTTTATTTTCAAACAGATATGCTAACCAGCAGGACAGCATGCTGTTTTGATGGGAATGTTCCACCAGTATTCCTTGTGTTGATGTTTGTGTACACATTCAGTAACAATCCGATTCTCTATACTTATTCCAGGACAGTATTTTTTTCCAGATGACCTTGTATATTGTTTCTGCAATAACGTCGTTTCGAACAGGGAGAAAGTACCTTGATGACACTGGTGGGCCGCTGCTAATCACATATGTAATGTCTTCCACAGAAATGTGACATTATCTGCAATTTTCGGTTGCAGCTTGGAACTCCAAGGTCTTCACTGTCTTTTTTGTTTATTACGTATTTAGTACCAACATTCTGTTCTTGAATTGTAAATTCATAGCCTTCGAAGTGAAACGTGATATACTGGTTACCAGTTGAAAAGTGGCTTCGCTTCCTTTCATTATTACTGTATTCTTCATGTCTTCGGAAAACGTACGTTTGAATATTTTACTTTTAATATTTTGGTATGCTGAGCGTTTCACATCCAGGTCTACTTGGACTCTTGTTATTCTGGCTGTTTTGGGGTTGTTTGGTAGGTCATCAAGAAGAGAGTGCTTCCTGAGGAATATCGTAGGATATTGTTCTATTCACTTTCCAGCAAAAAATTAATGTGTTTATTTTCTTTGTCTGAAAGAGACTACACAACATTTGGAAGCGATTCGTACTGATCTAAATATTTTACCTCTTTTATTTCTTCTTAATTACAGCTTGTCGAATGAACCTATAGTATTCAGCAAATTCATTGGCTTCATTCTTGGTTACATGATTTTTCCCGTGCTATAGCAAACCAACTTGGTATCTCAATCTGAACTTCCATAGTGTTTCTGGATATATATATTAGTGGTTTCCAGTAGAAAGTCAGTTTCTTATACATGGATCAAACCATTAAGTCTCTCCCCGGTGCGTTCCCGTCATGCAGTTTGCCTACAGCTATGATGAAAGTTTTCGGGTCATTTGCATACTTTTTACTGTTGATGTTGATACAGTATTCTCTTCTAATTACATTTAGACACGATGTATTAAGTTTGAAATCCTACTTTTCGTTCCAGATTGTCAACCAGAATGACTGAAGATCTTCTTAAGAGGAGACTTTTCTTAACAGTAATTTTTTTCCTTCCTCATCTCTCTGTATAATATATGTAAGTTAGAAGCAGACTTGTGGTTCATACAGGCTCGTTTAAAAATTTGATGCGATAGTAAAGAATATCTCTCAGTGCCCTGTGTTCGTGTTTTAGTGTTCTCAATCTTCCCTCAACAGCTTAGTGTGAAGAGCCACCATAAAGCTTTGTTAATTCATGCATAAGATGTAATTAATGAAATGTAAACTCATTATTACTCTTACATTTAATTACCGTGGTTAACTATCCAATATTGCGGCGATGATTGTTGATGTTTTCTTCATCCACCTAGGTTGCTTCCGTTTAGCAGTTTCGTCAGTATGTATACGGTAGATTTCCCCTGTGTTTTCTTTGTGTGATAGTAGTTGTGTATATGTTGGTACTAATATTCCAGTAATTAATATCACATGGTTCTATGTGTTCTCTCATCGACATCGTCGATAACTTTCAACATTAGAGCTGTTGGAAGTTTTCTTAATCTTGTTAAGAATGACCTCTCGCTTAAGAGTAGTTTCTAAAATGTAGAAAAGTTTTCTATGAACTGTGGTTTCAGGATGTTTCTAAGTTGAATATATCTTATAGTTGTCTCTGTTGAGTCAGTTAGATTAGCAGAAACAGAAACAATTAATGGTGGCGGCAGCAGTTTGTTTACATTATTTTCGATCTCTATTCTGTCGAACTTTGGCCAGTTCTCAGTATTGAGAAAATCGATTTACATCACTATAGCAAACCACTTTTTACGAGAGAGATGCTTGCTGCCAATGCTGTTTCGCAGTAAAGGTGCTTAAATTGGAGTGAGATTAGTCCCAGTATTTTTTAACTGCATCGTGTATCCGATAGAAGGGTTTTCACGGAACTTTTCATAGCATCGATGTAGATTTTGGGTTAGATGCAGAGTCCAAGTACAATGGGAGGAATACTTACGTATTCTCAGATAGCTTTCTAGTGGTGTAGTTTTGTTTTCATCGATAGAGTTGTTATTTATTTCAGCCAGAATGGAGTTGGCAAAATTCTACGTGATATAAGATATATTTATTTTTAAATCTGGACTGAATAACGCTATGTTGATAACTAAAAGGTGTTTTCCTTATTTATAATGGGAGAAATAAACCATTTACTGATTTAAACTTAAGGAGTCAGCTTAAATGTAAGAGAAAACGTTCAAAAAGCGAATTTAAATGGTCATCTACGCTCGCATGTCTGATCTTGATGCCACTATCTTATATGTGTGTATGTATGTATGTATGTATGTATGTATGTATGTATGTATGTATGTATGTATGTATGTGTGTGTGTGTTTGTTTGTGTATGTATATTTGCACAT
Organism: Octopus bimaculoides; assembly: GCF_001194135.2. Classification (NCBI taxonomy): domain Eukaryota; kingdom Metazoa; phylum Mollusca; class Cephalopoda; order Octopoda; family Octopodidae; genus Octopus; species Octopus bimaculoides. The sequence continues at coordinate 47,848,634 of NC_068984.1, read as the reverse complement.
ATGAATACCGGTATGAATGGCATTGCGTGTGAATCCATCTGGATTTATATATATATATATATATATATATATATATATATGTACACATAAATATGATCTATTTCTATATGAAACTATGTGCAAATTTTACACATATTCCACATGTTTTTAAATTTGTTCTATTGGTGAGTTATAATTGGTTTTGTAATTAGCCTTCTCTTCTGATATTCTGAAGCCGAGTTATTAAAAGTTATCGAGATAGTCAGCTGTAAGGCAAAATACTTGAATAATCAACGGTAAAATGTTATAATTCTAATATAAGACAACATAGAGTTTTAAGTGGTTCGCTGCAGATGTTTCCTTTTTAGCAATTATGTTAAAGTCTATTGAACGACTGATTTTTACTGTATAATAACGTATATAATTTCTTTACACTGTCTTAGAGCATTATGTCTGGTCTTTTAGATTTACATTTTACAATGTTTCAGAATGAACATTTCATGTATGTATGTATGATATATAT
>NC_068984.1:47841477-47847245 GCF_001194135.2 Octopus bimaculoides | reverse complement strand
ATATATATATATATATATATACATACACACACATACGCACATAATATACACTTGCGCTAGAAGAACTTAAATCTTCTTATAGTTTTCCTGGTGAGCCAGATTATTTCTGCATCTCTAACAGCATCGTGCAGTTGACGAATTACTGAAGATTTAATAATATGGAGGCTCAGGATTATTACGCTGTAACTTTGATTGCTATATCGAGCAATACATTTCTACCTTAATCACAGTCGCGCTTTATTTCAAGTTGACCCCGTCTGCACAGTTAAAAATGCCTACCAACATAGTGTTAATTTAGCCTTCCCTACCGTTTACTCTCTCATATTCCATGACCCGCTTCCTGAACCAAATGGGAGAAACGTGAGTGTGTTAATGTCTGTCTACGGCAACAAAAGCAGTGAAAAACATTTTATCGAAAGAATAGTACATACTACGGTACAATGTCCTCTTCGTCGCGAGTCAACATCGATACACTCGACCTTTTTCATCTGTGACACTGCGGAATATCAAGGATGTAACAATTGGATAGATAGAGCATTCTATCAGTATCCAACTGGGACTTAATTTATCAACACTGAAAGGTAGACTAAAAGTTGGCATCGGCGTGATTTGAACTTAGATCGTACGGATTCGAAACCGATAACGTAACAGAGTCTCTTTGAGTCATATGTTTTCGCTAATCTTATTTTTCGGAGATGTGGCTTTCCTCCGTCGCTACACTGAGATTTTCATTTATACATATACATATTGATATGTGTATGTGTGCATGTGTGTGTGTGTGTATGTGTGTGTGTGCGTTTGTTTGTATGCGTACATGGATGTGTGTGTAGTGTCTGTGTGTTTATGTGCGTATGCGGAGGGAATTCTTGTTGGTTGTTGTTAGCTGTCATTGTTAACACTTGTAGAAGTATTACAACATTTCCGACGCAGTTATTTTAAATTATATGTCTTCCTATTACACTATTACTAAGTGGATTATTGCGTTTATTTAGAATTAATTTGTTGCTACTTGTAATATTATAATTCCATTAAAACAGCACGAACTTTGCTAGAATATCATTTGTTATTGTTGTTTCTTCAATTATACGGGGAATTCATTATCAGTAATATTCCGTACAGGTTCTGTTCTAAAGGGAATGTATATATTTAACTTTTACTTTTACTGCCTCATTTTTTGCATTTACTTTTCAGTTTCGAGGGACCTTATATGTGTTTTCTTGATCTGTTAGAAGTAACAGCTAAATTTCCTTAAAATTGCCCACTACTGCTTTAAAAATAGAAAACATAATATGCTATGTCCTATATACACAAAGACATAAAAGCACAATATTTGGTGGTGATACCTGCAGCAGATTCGATCTTGTATACTAGAGTTAACCTGAGACAAAACATGATGTTAACTTACACAATGAGAAACGTTTCTTTTTTATTTCATTTTTATTTAGATTAGCGATTCTTACAATGACTGACATGAGAACTGCAATTTGCTAATTTGTTCTTTCACTGATTTCACTCACAAGAATTTAGCCATGCTGGAGTTCAGTATATAGTTGATATAACAGATTCTAATACTTGGACGCATCCAAATACCACAAATTACATTGTCCAAGCCTCTGCTGATTCGACCATTTCCCCTAACGTAGATTACATTTATTAATATAAATGTGTATTGTGTGTACACCAAATTTGAATATATTAACAACTAGAATTATTGTAGAATACATTACTTTTCTATTTAGGTAGTGAGTTAAGTAATATTCATTGACCAATGAGTGAGCTCCAAATAGGAGTGAAATTTCTTTCAATATATCCTCTACAGTTATGCAACAGAAAATTACACGTTGGAGGATAAGATGTGCTTTGATCATAGTTAATTCATGACTAATACATAGCTAACAATCAGTAACATCATCATCAACAACAATAACAATAGTAACAACTACAACAGCAACAATACCTAAAACGATAACATATTTGCTTGAATAACAACAATGTCACCAGTCGTACCATCTTCGACGCCAGTAGCAAAACCTTCGTCAGATGCATTCCAGTCATGATAATTCTATCTTTTTCCAATAAATAGAATACCAGGAACCACATTAGCTAACAATTTCGTCTTTATAAGAATTCGGTGAGACTTAGGTGCTATTTCTAACAAATCGTGCAATCGCGTACAAATTCCTGCCGCGAATCGACGGCAATAGTAATAGAATATCTGAAATAACATATGCAGAGCAGCAGCAACAAAAACAACAACAGCAGCAGAAGTAATAATAACAACAACAATACTAACAACCAGATTGAAGACAACTAAAATCGTGTTAGCAACTATGAGAAACTAGAGTAAGCATAGAAAAAGAGTCACTGTATAGAAAGGTCTTAGACAGTTCATACATTAGTGTGGATGGACATTTCAAGCCGAGGCTAAAGGCTGGAGATCAAATGTCAGAGGTCAGACTGTTATCATGAAAGCAAAAATACCAACAACACTCCAGACATCGTATTTAATGAATTTCTTGCTCTGTTTTTTTTTATATTTTTTTTTTTTATCTTCTACTTAACTATTAAATATTTCATGACAATAGATGATGGCTTCGCAAAAATGAAAAATATAAAAAAACAAATGGTATTACAGCAACTCTAAGTATTGAATATCTAGTTTTAATTTCCTATTTCCTGAGTTCAAACACAAGAGTTTTTATCCAAAGAAGAAGATTTTACTGTAGCCTCCCAGCAATGATCTTATCAATTTATTATGAAACGATAGACGAATAGTAGAAGCACGCTTTATAATAAGACTTAAAATATAACATTTATTGATAAAATGGATATTTAGTGATATCTCGAATATGACGTTACTATTTTTATCCACCTTTGTAGCAAGACATATTTATAATACGATACCTTAAATACCATTGTTAATATGATCCCCGTTAAGGGTTTACTAGTATGTCATTGAAATGTCTTGATTTAAGTATTATTTTCTTTCCTAAAAGTTACGATATAATTTGAAGGCATTTTCACTGAAAATTTTAACGTGCACGTATGGTTCATCAGAAGTCTGCTTGTTGGCCCGTATGGATACCTTTATCTCCGTGCTATATTCGACTTCCAGCTGGTAAAAAGGTACCACATGTATGAGTTGGTTATAGCCCGTGTATATAACATATCCATTTCCAAATCATATATGCATGTGAATGCACTTGCAAATGCTTTGGAGTACATGTGTGTGTATCATAGCGTAAGGGTCATGTGTGTGGGAGGGAGTCATGTGCTAGGGTCAGCAAAGAGTATAAGCTGGTGAATATAACTGAACGTGAAAGGTCATGCAACTGACTCTATCAGTCGCACATAGGGAAAAAGGAGATAGTAATCAGTAATATACACAATTATAAACACTCATTCACGTAAACACACACACACACACACACACACACACACACGCACGCACACACACACACACACACACACGCACGCACACACACACACGTATATATATGTGTGTGTGTGTGTGTGTGTGTGTGTGAATGATGTGTGTGTGTAGGTGAGACTCTGTGTGTATATACGATGTGCGTGTGTGACTGACAGAGAGAGAGTGTGTGTGTTTGTGTGTGCGTGTACGCGTGTGTATGTAGTATACTTAGATACATCTACAGACAGATGATATTGTCTGCTATATTGATCTTCAAACTGGGAGGGTTAAATTTGGTCATGTGCACTACCCCATCCCAAATGACGATGCTTGCATGGGTGTATGTACATGTGTGTGTGTGTGCGCGTGCGAACGTGCGTGAAGCGCTCCAAGGTTGGTAAGAATGATATAATTTTAGTCGAGCTTAAATTTCTTGCAGCTCTGTATCCTAAGCACCATCATATATGTATAAATGTACCTACCCATTCATACATACACGCGCGCGTGTTTATAAATGTATGTATATACATATATATATATATATATATATATATATATATATAATATATATACACATACACTCACATAGACACACACATACACACACACACATATATATGTATGTATATATGCATATATGTATATATTCACACAGAAATGTGTTTATTTCGAGCTTCTTTTTCTCGTGTATAGGCGTTTCCACATCAATGCTTCAATATTACTGAATGCAGGAGATGTTTCCTTCTCGTATCATTGTGTATAAAGTAAATGTGGTGGTGTACTTTTTATCAGTATTGCTTTTTATTTATAGTTAAATGTGTACACTCGTTTATGCACTCACTCATGCACCCACAAATAAACTCACCTGACATTTATATGCATATATTATATATGCAAATTTCTAGGCCATAAACATGTCCTACTGTTTTTGTAAAAGTGTTAGTACTCTCCCTACTGGAGATAAGTAGGGAAATTATTTACACTTTCAGGTTCGTCAATCGTGCTGACGTCGGCTATTGAGACAGAAACCTGTTCAAAACAGCTCTCTTAACTTTAGACGATATATGTCTGTCCTTTTCGCTAATGGCATGTCTACTTTAGAGCAATCTTGATTTTTAAAATAGCGTAATCTTCTTTCATGAAGAAGGTCTTAATTGTCATTCGTTATTTATTACACACCTTCTAAAAGTATAATACATTGTTTAGCATTCATATTTATAGGAAGCACCTACCTCGGAGTTTCATTGGCATGGATATATACATAGCTACAGTTTCACGATGATTGAAGCCTAAGCTGCATGGGGCTTGAAACTTGGAACCTTAGTAACTTTAATAAATCATTTCTCATACGATGAATTAAATCACGCGATGGTGACTGTTGCAGACATCTAACCTAAACCAAAATACTCTAGTATTAGTATATGAAAATGCTTCTAAGCTTCAATGGAAGAAACTCTGACGATATTAAGTTATGTTCGGAAACTCCTCAAGAAATTGGTGAAATTGATCTAAGAGAAATGTTAATCTCGGTCAATTTGAAATTATGCTGAATTTCTTACGTTTACTTCTGAATAGCCAGTTCTCCAACGAATTTGAGCCTCTAACTATAATAATCTCTACAGAATGCAGAATAAAATTCCCTTGTGCTATTTGTTACCGTTTATGCTCTGATTTCTAATGCTACCCGAACTACGACTAGTAGAAGAGAAGCGACTTAATTGATCCCATTCCTGTCCCGAACTGGATCATCTCTATCTCAATTTAATAATTTTGAAGGTGCTATTCACATATTGCAGAATGAATCGTTCATTACGCTGATGCCAATATTCAACTCTTATTGTTTTTGCCGACACCAAATGCTTACTTTACTTTAGTAATGTTTATTATAATTTAATTTAATTTCCCTGGAGAACATTCTTTTCTTTTGTGGTTTCACCGTTGATGGTCGCTTTCTAGCGTAAACAATGTCCACTTAGTGGTCATCCCTTCTCACGTGTATGTAATATAATTTTTCTGAATTGTCAGAATTTTCTTTATGCTAGGCCACTGGTTTTAAATTGGTGTTAATTAAATTGATATCCAATTTATCATCCTTATTATTATCTAAATTTTAATAATTATGTTCTCTAGCCAGCAACGGTTACTGCAGTGAATTATCTTCTGCGGAATTGCTTCTTGTATTTAACGCGCCAGAGCTGAGACTTTTGAAAATAACTCCAATGTAATCGGTAGAACTGTACACATGTCTTATTTAATGTGGATAATCCGTGTATTGTTCTGCAAATTATATTGTATCGAACGTTCGTACTGATGAGCCTTGGATGGGCTATGTAAATAAAAATTACATTAATCCATT
>NC_068984.1:47839999-47841293 GCF_001194135.2 Octopus bimaculoides | reverse complement strand
TATATATATATATATATATATATTCTGTTATGAATTTGATCTGTCTCTCCTGTAATTACTTAATACAATTATTGACTTATTTATTCAGGTATGTCAGCTAATAGTACGGACTACACTTTGTATTATTCTAATGAGACTATTATTTCTAAATCATTCAATCTAGATATTGGTTTCTTCACATCATGTGTCTTGAATTATACTAATTATCGTTATTAGATATATATTTGAATAGTGTATATCTAATTTACTATTATTTTATTTTAATTATACTTATTAAACGTGTATTTAATTATGTGCAGGCAACAGAATCCTCTTTCTCTCTTATTTTTTATTTATTTATTCTTGGATGTGATGATGTGGAAAATTTCCTCCACGCAATAAATCATAAATCTTGTCCCCCAATGCTATTAGAGTTTTGCTCTGCTAATTATTTCTCAGGCTAGTGTTATTTCCTCTTGTCTCTAAAGGTGCTTTAATGGCTGGCTATCGTACTTTTTATATAGTGTTCAGCAGCGCCTATATAGTAGTAATTTTGTCACTCAGATATCTTACACCCATATATTAGACTATTTTCTTTACAAAAGTTTCTTAATGAACATCGGTTTTAAATTTTGCATTCAGGACTTTTATTTTCAACCCCCCCCCCCCGTTGTTTCCTTATTAACGATGCTGTGCCTATTTTTCCCGTTTACAGGGTTATTTTCATTATATTTATTTCTTGTGAATTTGGGTCGTAACTAGTGGTGCATATCCTTGCTCGTTTCATTTCTTATTTGTGTTAACGTTTATATTGTTACTTATTTTATGTTCGTTGCTACCATTATACTAACACAGAGAAACAAATTCCGGTAAATTCACCGATATATGAATAAACCGGAGAACGTTTGGGTATCAGACAACCCTGAAAGAGCAATCTCTTTCTTTATAAAACCTCAAATGTGTGTATGAGTATGTTTGTATGTAGAGAGTCTTTGAAGTGATGTACAGATATTCAGTTAGTGGAATAACGTGTACATATACATCTATATGTATACATATACATCTATATGTATACATATACATCTCTCTCTCTCTCTCTATCTCTCTCTCTCTCTCTCTCTCTCTCTCTCTCTCTCTCTTTCTCTCTTTCTCTTTCTCTCTGAAAGTATCTGTCATTACAGTATCGAACTGTGATTGTTTCAGTTAGTAGAATAGTTTCATTTTTAAAGTGAAAGTATTGGACATGAGTGTTCTTGTTTCACTTTTGACACGTAATACTTAAATAGTGGAGGAGATAGTATGTTGCTGTGGGCTC
>NC_068984.1:47836637-47839250 GCF_001194135.2 Octopus bimaculoides | reverse complement strand
AACCCTAGGGTTAGGGTTAGGGTTAGGGTTAAAGCAAATTTAAAATGAAAAAAGCAAATAAAACGAAGGTATGGAGATTAAATACGCTTTACATCGCTTAATCAGCCAAAGGAGTAAATGTAAACAACTGAATACTTGTCAGTGATTGGTTGAAATTATCGAAATAAGACAATTTTTTACATGAAATAAATTCGAATACAAAAATATTTTTCTGTTCTATAACACAAAATAGATAAGTATACGAAGTTTGAAAGTCTTTCCGTACCAAAAACACTACGTAAAACATTAATGAAAAATGTGGCCCCCGTTTTAAAATAGATCCCAAATGTGTATTTCTTTGGCATGTTTATGTTTTTCAATACATGTATACATAAACGTGTGTAACTATATTTTCCTTGGAAGCGAATTTCATTGACAACCCTATTTTATTATCTACTTATAATATTTTTTTTAAATATTAGATGCAAAAAGAAATTTACTTTGGTGTATTCATCTATTGCTTCTTTCTTTGAATTTGCATTCAACCATTGGTCCCTGAAAGCAAATCACAAATAGCAGCATGTTGAGCACGTATTTTATCTGTGCGGTATACAGTATCAGCTTCTTCTCAGTAGTAGAGTTCAATTTTTCGGCTACCATGAATCATCCTGAGGATTAGTCTATTAGTTTTCTCCCAAGTACGCTTCTATGTACGGGTGTACACCCATAAATACTTATATACATATATTTATTTGTATATTTTACATGCATGTGGATGTTGATGTAATATATATTATATAACCAACAAGATTATGAAGCAGTTGTAAAGGAATGGAATAAACATTTATTCTGTCATCTCACTTCCCTATGCGGGCTACATATGTTTCATAGCGGGTGGAACCTCAGAAGTGGTAAAAATCCAAGCGAAGTTTATACCACCGGCTACTCCTCAAGCCAAGAATATCTTGATTAAAATAAAGGTTACATTGTTGCAAGGATGTACATGTGGACGCATGGAAGATTCAATTAGAATGTTTAGAGAGCACAGTATCAGAGGAGTATATAAATGTAGGGAGAAATAAGTATTATAAGAAGAAAACAGAGAAAACAAAAAATATGAAGAAGTGAGAGGAAGAAGGAATTTAATCAAGATCAATTGAATGGTACTAAACAATGGAGTTGATTTGACTGAATCACAATATTAATAAGGAGCTTGGTATTTGAAGAAAAGATAATTTGGAGGAAAGAAAGTGGGGAAATATTTTTGGCCAAGGAGGAGAAAAAAAGTATACAAGAATAAAGCAAGATAGGAGGAGGAATTAGTTGACTGGTGGTATTCAAAGAACCGAGACATAAAATTTAGCAGAGTTGCATAAGAACAAAGAAATTATATATATATTTCACGTTCCATCACCCGATCCCAGGTCTTCACAATTTTGATAATTTGTACATTGTACTTTTGACTAATTTTTATATTTTATTTCATTTTTATTCTATTTTTATTTATTTATTTTACCCATCAAGGTAGTATCTTCCATTAGACATGCTATGTCTTTTTGCGGTTCTAAACTGCACCTCTATTTAAACTAAAGTTTTGGGAGTATAGTGCGATTGGCGCCTGACAGACGTACGCATGTACGAGAAATTATTAGTAGCCTGTTAAGTACATGTAGTTGAAACGTTTAGTAATAATGTACTCCCATTGGATGGAGTACTGTTCGTTTTGACTTTTACGCAGTTAATTTCTTACATATATATATATATATATATATGGGGGGGGGGGTGTATGTCTGTATATATATATATATATATATATATGTATATATATAGGAAGGACATCCAAACGTAGAAACCACACCAAATCAGACTGGAGTCTAGTGCATCCCCTTAGCTTACCAACCTCATCAAACCATCTAGCCCATGCCAGCATGGACAGCGGACGTTAAATGATGATGGTATACATATATTCATATATACATAATGTATATTTATAAACGTATATACATATATGCACATAAATTTAAATTAGAAGCACAAGTTCTGAACAGCGGATAATCGTGAAATCAACCTCTGTTGCCATTAATGCTGTGTATTCGTGTTCATCACGTAACGTAAAACTGAATTAATAAATAACAAGAATGTGTGTGTATTTGTGTGTGTGTGTGTGTGTGTGTGTGTGTGTGTGTGTGTGTGTGTGTGTGTGTGTGTGTGTGTGTGTGTGTGTGTGTGTGTGCGTGTGTGTGTGTGTGTGTGTGACAAATAAAATATTAATGAACGGTGCTTGAATCAAAGACAAATTGTTATTCTTGTGTAAAAATTTAATAATTTTGAAAGGACATGTCTCAAGTGATATTCAAAATTGCACAGAAAAAAAGTTAACATAAATACAGATAACTGAATAGCAGAACAACACAGGCACGCACACACATCGGTTTATTTATCCATCCATCCCTTAATTCAACCATTCTTCCACCCTTATATACATACATACACACATTGAAATACAAGGTAAGTGTACTAACCATTGACTTATATCCTGTCTTTTAACTTGCAATGTTTTGGCGTAACAAAACAACTAGCAATTAAATACACTCCATACTTTATATATGTATATGTATATATATATATATATAT
>NC_068984.1:47832843-47836470 GCF_001194135.2 Octopus bimaculoides | reverse complement strand
ATATGGGAGAATTTACGAAAAGAACAACAACAGACGAGGACAAGTGGTGTAAACAAAAGGATGTATTAGTTTAACGCTCGGTAATAGAGAAAGTCTTTAACGTTTCGAGCAACGCTCTTCAACAGAAAGAATAAGGAAAAAATGAGGAGAAAAACACATATATATGTATGTATGTATGTATGTATGTATGTATGTATGTATGAATGCATGTATGTATGCGTGCATTTATGTATGCATGTGTGTATGTATAAGACATCACATATAAGAATGGACAATACTTATTGAAACTTGCTTATTACAATATTTCAATCCAACACGTGTTTCTGCCGCATAAGCGTCCTAAAGATACTTGATCTAACACTTATGTGCAATTCGTTGGTTCAGTTGCACTATATATTCATCCAAGATAGTGATATCAATGCATATTTGTTAAAGGTTGTCTTCAAGTGGGTTGGAGAAGCAAACTCAGGAATTCAGTGACTGATAGTCCTTCTTAATGTACATTTTAGGTGAGGGAATCATAAAAATTTGATGTACTTGCGAGTAGAGATTGATTTGAAATACAATATGGCTATAGATTCTGGTATTATTTAAACGTAGAATTACTTTTTATAAATTTGTGAAATAGATTATTTTATACACATAGTAGCAGAAGAATCCTTAACTAGGTCAGGGACCATATTTGATCAAGAGAAGATGAACCTTATATGAAAAATGGATAGATTGAAAGTAATATATATTGTGTATACTGTACTATGTTGTGTATGCTGTATTAAGTCCAAGGGAGCGAAATCAAGATTTCGGTATCGGGTGAAATGATATGTAATTGTCTATCTATACGTTTATGTGTTTCCTACAATTCTAAGTGGTTAGGCAGAAACTGGATTATAGCATATTATAAATAAGATACCTTTCCGGATTTCAAATCCCAATTTCTTTACGTTATGTACATTAATCAAAGTAATTCCAACTAAAACAGTTTTTCCCATTTTATTATTTGCAATTTTTAGAATTTTACAATATTGAAATAAACTAGTACTTCCATGCATTACGCAATCATCGGGTTTATGTAGAGACCGTCGTCTTTCACAATTGACATAGTTGCCAATTGTGAAACACGACTGGCACTACATAAACCTCGTGATTGTGTGACGTTTGGAAGTACTAATATATTTCAGTATTATAAAATTGTAAATATTGCAAATAATAAAATGTGAAAATCAGAATATGCTGGAGGCTTTTGGATTAATATACAGTTATAAAAATTCATATATATATATATATATATATATACATCCAAGATAGTGATACAAGTATGCATATATTTATATATACATATATATATGCATATAGATATATACGTATACATATACAAATAAACATACATACATATGTATACACAGATAGATAGATATACTATATATGTATACATATTTACATATATATGTGTGTAGATCTGTGGGTCTGTGGTTGAGTATCTGCCTCTGTGTGTGTGTGTATCCATGTGTGTTTGTCTGTGTTTGTGTATATGTGTGTGTATGCGTGTATGTGTGTGCGTGTGTGTGTGTGCGCGTGTGTGTGTCTGAGTGTGTGTGTACGTTGTACTGAAAATATGTGGGTTTTAATTTAATCTTTTGTATGAAGTTTTTTCATGTCTACTTATCAGAATCCCATAGATTTTAGTGACAATAATCTACTGACTTTATCTTCATGAACCATTTTAGACTATCTCAGTCAAATCTTCGTGATTTGAAGTGGTTCTGGCGTCTGTACATCCCTTTCTATAGAAGGCGATTTATAGGTATACATGGAACATACTTTTGTCTTAACGGAGAAACATTCACTGCGCTATACGTATATATGTATGTATGTATGTATGTATGTATGTATGTATGCATGTATGTATGTATGTATGTATGTATGTATGTATGTATGTATTATGTATTTATATATAAATACATTTAGAAATAGAGATCGAGTGAGAGACAGACAGATAGATAGAGAGATAGATAGATAGATAGATAGATTGATTGATTGATTGATTGATTGATAAAGATATATATGTCAATATGCATATATATATACATACGTATGAATAAATAATTATATATATATATGTATATGCATACATGTATATATATACACATATGTATATATATAGAGAGAGAGACTTATGGATAGATAGATACACACATATACACATACACATATATAACACAAAAAATGCGCGAACAAAGCTTCACCGATACAATATTCCAAACGAATACACATACGCATAAACTCGGTAAACAAGTAGATAACACCATTAAAGTTACACACCAGAGAATTACCGTGTCACTTCATTAAAAGAATTTCTCAATATCGTAGAAGAAATAAACGAAATATTCCAAATTCCCCTAGATATAGACATTTGTGCTATTATCTTATTTATTACTACCACCAACAATTGAAATTATATTACATATGTCAGCAAATACCACAAACTAATGCTAACCATGATAGTAAAATCTACAAGTAACTTGTGCTAAGAAAATAGCTCTGTGCTGCACACATGTTTATTCATGTTTAAGCTAGCTACAATACAATACAAATAATAACTAACTACAAATATATAATATACACACTACTTATGAGACAATATAGATGGTGCATAGACACATTAAAAACATTGAGACATTAACGGAGGAACTATCCCGCTATGAACCATTGATATACAGGCTTAAATATCATCAACTTTGGAGTGGTCGATTGGCTTGGATGGAAGAAAATCGTATTCCCAAACTAGACATTCATGGTCAGCTCACTAGCTGTAAGAATCCTCATGGGCCACCACTGAAGTGATGTTCTCTGAATGTGTACAATGTGCCTTCTAACGATATACATATTGCATACAAAGTGCATTACATATATCAAACACATATCAGGAACAGAACAAACGAACACATAATCAAAGATCTGATAAAATGTACCACAAAAATGGGTCACAGGAAACAAGAAAATGACAATAGTAATATATAAACCAACAATGAGACCCTTACTTAAAAAACATCATTCTCATGTAACGAACTTAAAATGACCGATGTAATTTGCATATTTTGGTGAAATTTTAAAAGTTGCAAATGTCACAATTTAGAGCAAGAATAGTAACGTATGTTGCCATACACCATAAAATGAAGCTAGATAGGATAGTATCTGCAGAAGATACTTCCATAAATAATTTCTCCCACAAATTGTAGACTGATTATGGAAGCAACCAAAATATAGTAACACAATACCACAATTAAAATACAAAATACACCCGTTGGAAATGTAATTACGATAATGTAGAACACAACCTAGAATAAAACAGATAACATGCAAGCCAAAACGACTCCTAATCTTGAAGATAATGGAAAGCTTACCTGAAAACTTTGCTAAGTGGAACATTGTTCCACACTAACAAAAAAGGGTCCGATGCGCAGGCACGAGAGAATATTAATAAAAATGATTGGATGACAACCTAATTGTGTTTTTGAATTCGTATCTTATGGAAAAGCTGTTTAGCATATATACATATACACATGCACTACACGCACACATGCATATAATATATATATATATATATATATATATATATATATATATATA
>NC_068984.1:47829753-47832065 GCF_001194135.2 Octopus bimaculoides | reverse complement strand
AGTCCGAATCCCGGATCGGGCTGCGTGTTGCGTTCTTGGGCAAGACACTTTATTTCACATAGCTACAGTTCACTCAGCTGTAGAAATAAGTTGCGATGTCACTGGTGCCAAGCTGTGTCGGCCTTTGCCTTTCCCTTGGATAATATCGGTAGCGTGGAGAGGAGACGCTGGTATGTATGGGTAACTGCTGGTCTTCCATAAACAACCTTGCCCGGACTTGTGCCTCGGAAGGTAACTTTCTACGTGCAATCCCATGGTCATTCGTGACCGAAGAGGGTCTCCGAGTTTGTATCCTCATCTGCGCGTGAGTTTGCGTCTGTATCTGTTCGTGTCTGTGCGTGCGTGTCTGTGCGTGCGTGTCTGTTTGTACTTTTCTATATGTTTTGTATGAGTGTTTTGCGTGTGTATATGAGTTTGCTTCCTATACCGATTGTATCCGTGCCCTTTATATATTTATATACTTTGTATTTATTTCTTTATTCTTTCATTTACGTATTTATTCTTTGTAATCTAAGTGTCATGTCTGTTTTATGCCTTGATAATACCTTAACATCTATGTTATTAACCGAGACTCAATATTCTAATTCAGCATGTTAGCAGAGGGCCGACGAGAATTTCTCCTCCTTCAGTATCCGCCAGTATACATGGATCTGCTTCCCGATACCACGTGCCGTCTCACCATTGTAAGTTGTTATCTGTTTCTGCACCATCCTTCAGTACACCGTATGCTATAGACTACATTCCTAATCTTACAATAGGATGAATTCTCAGACTAATTGACACATAGCAATAGACACACTGAGATTCAACCGAAAATGTTAATGGAACAATAACACCTTCCGCCACAACACTACACAACATGACGAGTAAAGATCAAATAGGAGAAAACATATGAGACACAGATACAAACAGCATAATGCATGAACCCCTGTACACACAGAAAATGCACACATACACATGGCTAAAATGAAATGGGAAAAAGAAATAGTACAGCGATAATAAATGAAAAAAATAAATAATTGAATAATAAATAAATGAATAAAGGGCACAGATACAAACAAAACAGTAAGCAAACCGATATACACACACAAACACATATACAAAACACATAGAGACGGATACACACACAGGCACATGCACACGCGCACGCACACACGCGCGCACACACACACACACACACACACACACACACACACACACACAGATGCAGACGCAAACGCATGCGCAGATAATGATCTGAACCATAGAAAGACAGAGTGGATTAAACGGAACAGGAGGAGACATGTGGGATGCAAAGTCACTGAAGAGGTCACAGGTGTATGACAAAAAGATTTCCAGGCAATGGACATAAAATAAGAACAGTAATAAACAAGGGAAGAATTAATATATAGTGCGCGTGTTTATTTGCCAAAAAATGTCCATCTTAAAATATACACACTATATATGACTGAATGATTATATATATATATATACGGCTGAATGTACATATCTATATATTCGAGGTGGGGCGTACTGAGAGTAATATACGGTAAATATTTATTTATACGTGATAAAAGATTGGACTAACAGTGTCAGCTACCATTTAAAATATAATGAGCGGAGTAAAGGTAGAATGGGAGAAATAATTAATGAAGAAACTGGATCGAAACAGAACATATTCTCAGCTGTGTACCAGATAGAATGATCTAAACGATTTCAAATATTAGTATATACTTGATTTCCTTAGTTATTCAGCAAATGTTTTTGATGAGCTTGGTCCTCGTGCAATAAAATAAGTGATTCGTATTTGAAACAACTTTTATTCATATAGTCTTTATTCAAAAACTTTGATACAGTAAAATCACTGAAAATTTTCTAATACCTGGTCTGATGAACCGTTTGAAATTTATGACCGCTTATGCATGTATGTAGATATCAATACTGAATAGATGTTTAACAAAAGAGGAAACCGAAATAGATGTTCCATAATATTCGGAAATGCAAATCTTACAGTACCCGATAAAATATTCATAAGGACGAGCAAATAAAGAAAATTCTATTTGCTGATATAGTTTGCAGCTCTAGATTTCAGATTTTCAGGCAAATGTAAGCAGACTCTTGTCTCCGAAATTACACTGAGTGTGGAAAATTTTGAAACGTACTTTCAATGAATTCAGATTTCACCCGTTATGTCATTTAGAGACTGCTCTTTTCTATCGTAAGTCAGTAAACGATTCATTTAGGATTACGTAATGTTCAAGTAGGCATGTATGTACTTACGCACGTATTTACGTATATATACATACATATATACATACATATATATATATATA
>NC_068984.1:47828364-47829528 GCF_001194135.2 Octopus bimaculoides | reverse complement strand
TTTGAGATAAACAGCACAATGACGCAATTCACTGTGACAGAAATCTGTAAACAACATGTTGTACTGCTTAATATTCGCGCCAGAAGCTCCAGCTCGAGCATTTCAGAGTGTTTGGGTGCCAATTTGAGGACAGTGCAGAGGATTCGGAGAGAGTTGGATGTATCTAATGGTGATTACGAAGGTACGGCAGCTCGGAAAACTCACTCTGATTGTTCTGATAAGAAAAGAGCTCCTGCATTTGTTGGTGAGATTTAAGCCATGTTTGACAACGATCCCTCCAAGTCAATCAGGTCCATCACCAGGTACATGGGAGTGTCTGAGTTTGTTATCAGAAGGTATTGTATGAAGACATTCGGTATTCCTCATACAAAAAGAGAAAGGGCCAGTTTGTATCGCAAGCTATCAAGCAGAAGAGGAAAAACCGCTTTTGAACAAGCTTTTGAACAAGATCAAGCATCCATTCCAACAGAACATGCTTTGGTTTTTCTCAGACGAGAAAAAATTCTGCCGGAATTACATGAACACAGAGAACAACCGTTGCCCTGCCATGTCCCCGAGACATGCAATGAAAGTGATAAAATCAAACATCCAGTCAGCATCATGGTGTTTGGTTTAATCACTAGTGATGGCGACATTATGCTTCCATTCAACATCTCACACCACCTCAGACTCAACACGGAGGCCTACATCAAATGCCTAGAAGACGTAGTGCTGCCCTGGGTCAAGAGGGGGGCTGCTGGAAGATTCT
Source organism: Octopus bimaculoides (assembly GCF_001194135.2). Lineage (NCBI taxonomy): Eukaryota > Metazoa > Mollusca > Cephalopoda > Octopoda > Octopodidae > Octopus > Octopus bimaculoides. The sequence goes on along the minus strand of NC_068984.1, from coordinate 47,828,780 downwards.
GTCTGACAACAGGACTCTGCACTATGCCACATAAACAGGAGAACCCAGTAATGCTGTCAGACAATTTCTATGACCACATCATCCCTAACATTTGGCCACCTAACTCCGCAGACTGCAACCCTCTTGATTATTATGTGCGAACAAAACTCCTTGCAACGCCCAAAATAAACTGAAGGCAAGGACTATGGCAGCATTCACCAATTTAAGCAGGGAAGCCGTCCAGAAGAGCTGCGGGAGTTTTCGAAGTCGTCTGGAGGCTGTGATTGAAGCCAATGACGATTTTATTGAATAAACTTACTCAGTAGTATTTCACGATATTTTAAAAATGAGATGTCAGTTTTATTTTCATTTTTGCGTAATTTAGAAGACAATTTATTCACCGCACCCGTTATATATATATATATATATATATATAT
>NC_068984.1:47826935-47828335 GCF_001194135.2 Octopus bimaculoides | reverse complement strand
TGTGTGTGTATGTGTGTGTGTGTGTGTGTGAGTGTGTGTGTGTGTGTGCGTGAGTGTGTGTGTGTGTGTGTGTGTATGTATGTATATATATATATAAATTAAGAAACGGAGTCAAACGCTGGTGTTATTGAAATCATTTATAATTCCAACATATATAATACAGAATGGGAAAAGAACGCAAAACATCAAGACAGTTAGGTGATACAAGAAAGGGACAAAACAGCCAGATAGATGATACAAATAAAACACGGACAGGTCATTCGGAGTTTTCTCTCTTCTGTCGAGATCCAGATTATCTTTGCAAATTTGGCTGGTCATTCTCGATATTGCTCCTAGCGCTTTCATATTTTCGTAATGATCATCAGATTTCAAAAGGCTCCGACAAGCTGAATTTTTCGATAAACTACATAACACAAGTGGGGTTGTAAGAAAATTAAAGAAAAACGTTTCATTGAAATGTTCAAACATGTTCTGAACGGAAATAACAACCAGTTAATGATTTGGATTAAAGTAATATCTTTTACATATGAAAATACACACCGATTTAAATAAACACAATCGAAACCCCGTATAAAGGCATTACATGTAAACCGCAATCTAATCGGTTAAAATAAATGCGGGATCTATGCCAGTAATATCGGTGCACCCGTTAAACCGTAACGTTTACGCTGCATGCTGATTGGTCAAAACAGTATTCCAAAAATTCAGCTTGTCAGAGCCTTATAAAAGGTGTTAAAAGAAGAAATCAGTCATTTTACTACAGCTGTCAAGCACTCAACTGTCGGTTGATACATTTGAAATCTGATGATTAATACGAACGTATGAAAGCGCTAATTAAACTTCAATAAAAATTTAACTCAAAATTGTAACATTGTATTTTTTTAATACAATAAAAAATGTGAAAACCAGACCATGTTCTAACTTTATTGAAACGATATATGTATTAGCGATTCGTTAAATCACCATCCATAGACTTTATGCTGAATACGCTGAATACACATATACTGATAGAGAACCAACTCCGAAATCGGCCGAATCAAGCGGTCCCTACGCATGAGGTTACAGAATTAACCGAAACTGACTGATCAATATAGGGAAGTTCTTGACTGGTGTTTTCGGGCGATTACAGTCCATAACAGTGCATGTAAATATGTAAATATATTCTTTAATCACAGCTTTAGAGCTTTTTATCTCTTATTTCTTGCAATGTAGGTGTTCTAACACTCTAGTCATGGTTAGGGACGATTATAGTTTTCCTTTTTGGTAACACATTGCACACGGTAGTCTATATATAATTTTTTATATCTACGTATGTATAATATATAGAAACAATTCACAAACAAAAAAGGGGGAGACAGGTGGTGTAGGCAACAAACAGATGTATTAGTTTAACGCTCGGG
>NC_068984.1:47826179-47826835 GCF_001194135.2 Octopus bimaculoides | reverse complement strand
GGTACATGGGAGTGTCTGAGTTTGTTATCAGAAGGTATTGTATGAAGACAATTCACAAACAAAAAAGGAGGAGACAGGTGGTGTAGGCAACAAACAGATGTATTAGTTTAACGCTCGGGAAGTGAAAAAGTTTTTAACATTTCGAGCCTACGCTCCTCCAAAGAAAGGAACACAGAAAGAAAAAAGCAGAGGAAATAAAGAACGTGTAGTGGCTAGCGATCTATCATGGCGAATATATACATGTATGTATGTATGTATGTATGTATGTATGTATGTATGTATACAGTGGCGGAGATAGAAATGCATTACTATACTTTGTTCTAAGGATGAATGGAGTCAGAAAGAGGGACATAGAGAAATAGGTGAAATTCATCTGGTATTCGAAACCACTCATCAATGCAAAATATATTTGACTCTCAGAATACTGATAATGTCTTGGAACTCAGGAAGAACTAATTAACATTTTTACACACGCACATACAACATGTCTGATTGTACATACAAATAGATCGATCGATAGATAAATAGATAGATAGATAGATAGATAGATAGATAGATAGATAGATAGATAGATAGATAGACTCATATATGTAAACAGATGTAATTAAGTTTATATATACTCTTTTTTAGTCTTTTACTTGTTTTAGTCATTTGAC
>NC_068984.1:47824390-47825678 GCF_001194135.2 Octopus bimaculoides | reverse complement strand
TGTGTGTGTGTGTGTGTGTGTGTGTGTGTGTGTGTGTGTGTGTGTGTATTTCTATAATTTTTGAAACATATGTAGGAATAAAAGGAACTTATTGATTATATGTGTCTTGCTCCATTTATTATTATTATTCTTTATATATATATATATACATATAAGTGTGTATGTGTGTGTGTGCTTATTTGAACATACGTAAATACTCATATAAATATTTACATACATACATGTGTGTGTATGTATGTATAATTATATGTATGCACCTAAGTATCTGTCTGGGTACGTCTTTCTACATAAGTATTTATGCACACAGTCAGCTATTTCGAAGTACTATATTATTTATAGATTTCTTTATTCATAGATATAAAGATATTCCTTTCTTATTCATATGTTATTAACTGTCGCTGTCAAACTCTACATTAGAAGATACGTCTAAAATATTTGTTTTTGACGGCTCTTAAACATAATCGTTACGTTGCTTTATTTTGGATTTTGTATTCTTTAAAAAGACGAATTGCATGACAGCTAACACCTTCCTAAGATTCTTCTACTTACTCGGTATTTCTTAGATAATCTTCTTCTACTAAAACAGCATCTAATACTGCTGCTAATGCTATCACTATTAACGTATTGTAGACTTCGTTTTTCTAACCCTAATTCTCATTCTTGTTCAACTATGGTATTATCACCACCACCATAACAACAACAACCACCACCAACAACAACAACAACACCACTACTACTACTACTAATACTACTTCTACTACTATTACTACTACTTTTACTGCTGCTGCTACTGTCGCTGTTGCTGTCACTGTTATTGCTGTTGCTGCTGCTGCTGCTGCTGTCCTCCCCCTCCCCTACAACAACAGCAACAACAACAACTACTACTACTACTACTACTACTAATAATAATAATAATAATAATAATAATAATAATAACAACAATAATAATAATAATAATAATAATAATAATAATAATAATAATAATAATAATAATAATAATAATAATATCAAAAAATGAGCAACTGTAAAGCACCGTGATCAAATGGAGTTCAAGGCTACTGAATCAAAGAATTTGGTAAATATCATGCATGAATAGCTGCGCAACTCAACCCCTCACCTTGATAAATACCGACTAGGTAACACCAGATTGGTTGACATTGGGTAGGACAGTGCTGTACCTGAAAAACATCGAAAAAGGCAATACGGTAGATAATTACAGGTCGATATGATGTTTGCCACTTCAGTGCTGATATCGGAATGGAATCGGACTGAGAAAGTGTGGTGTGTT
>NC_068984.1:47819908-47824380 GCF_001194135.2 Octopus bimaculoides | reverse complement strand
GAAGAGACGGGCTATAAGTACTTGAGGAATTTGGAAATAGATAATTGATGGAGAAAGAAATGACAGAAAATTTAAGGTGGAGTACTTGCGCAGACTGAGACTGATCCTTAAGTCGAAATTAAACGGACGGAATAAGAATGAAGTAATCAACGCCTGGGCGGTTTCACTCCTTAGATATGGAGCAGGGGTAATCGCATGGACAGTAGCCGAACTAAACAGATTAGACAGAAAGACAAGGAAGTTGCTAACTACATATGGGACACTCCACCCAAAAAGTGACAGACAGGCTGTATGTACCAAGAAAAAGAGGGGGAAAGGACTTATTGGATGAGAACACAGCATTAGAGCAGAGGAAAACAACGTAGTATGGTATGTAAAATATGCCACAGGACCGATATTATTAGAAGTAAGAAGGCCAGGCTTGTGTAGGATGAAAGATTGAAAAGAAAAATCCCTATACAAGAAATTGAAAACGAATGAAACTAAAAATAGGTCGGTAAAGAAAATAATGCAAGGTCAATTTCATAGGGATGCTGAAGATAGGACAAACAGAGAAAAAAGATGGCTGTGGATGACTAAAAGTGATTTAAACCCGGAAACGGAGGCTGTAATCTGTGCTGCCCAAGAGCAAGCACTAAGAACAAACTACATAAAATACAGAATAGATGACACAGCAGAAAGTGATAAGTGCAGAATCTGTGTACAAAACGGTGAAACCGTATGGCATATTACCAGCCAATGTACACCACTAGCCCAGAAGGAATATAAAAGACGCCACGACAATATAGCCAGGCTTGTCCATTGGACATTTTGCAACAAGTATGGACTTCACAGAGCAAAATGTTGGTACGACCACAAACCGGATGACATCGTCGAAAATCGAAATGAAAAGATCCTATGGGTGTTTATGATTCAGTGCGACCATGCGATAGAGAATAGGAAGCCGGACATAGTCTTAATTGAGAAAGAAAACAAACTATGTTGGATCGTAGATATAGCATGCCCAGCTGACAACAAAGTATTTGATAAGGAAGAAAGAAAAGTTGAAAGATATAGATATGACAGGTTAGCTTGGGAAGTTAAGCAGTTGTGGTCGATGAAAAAGGTAGCAGTCGTACCAATAATTTTCGGAGCCCTGGGAACAGTGAGCAAAGATCTCGAGAAGTACATTGAACAAATAGGGACGGCAATGAGGGTGGAATACTTGCAGAAAACAGCACTGCTTGTCACCACTCGAATACAACGGAAAGTGCGCGAAAAATAAGAGGTTCTACCTTAGTTCACTGGTAGTGAATAGCTGACACTAATATATCTCCAGCGTTAGAAGCTGTGCAAAGGCAATAATAATAATAATTATTATTATTATTATTATTAGTATTATTATTATTATTATTATTATTATTATTATTATTATTATTATTATTATTATTATTATTGTTGTTGTTGTTGTTGTTGTTGCTTATTTTTTTCTTCAAATTTTCTTCCATTTCGCCGAGTGTTTTCTGTACACCTAGGACAGAGAAGCTCATTGTATGCATTCCCAGTTTACACACGCAAATTCACAGGTAGAATATGTATTTAAAGAAATTAATAATTAAATAAATTCATGAGTGGATGTTGTTTTCACAGCGATAATACTCTTCTCGGTACATGAGTCGTTCCAGTTAGCACGATTGTTTGCACTTCCTGTAGAGATGGTAAGCCTGATATCATTTTCAAATAGATTTCAGTACCTTTTTTTTTATCATTCCTAGAGATCCTACAATCACTGGTATGGTAGTCGCCTTGAGGTGCCACATTTTTTCAATGTCTATTAGCAAGTCTTTATATTTACTGATCTTGTCAAATTCTTTTGCCGCTAAATTATGATCAGAGGGAATACTCATGTCAATTAATAAACACGTCTTCTTTGTCTGATCTTTTATAATAATATCCGGTTTATTAGCTTTTATAGCCTTGTCAGTATGTACGGAGAAGTCCCAGGGAATCTATACATTTTCTCCCTCAGTCACAGCTTCAGGATGGTGTTTATACCATTTGTCAGCGGTTTTGATTTTATAATGCTGACATATTGTCCTGTGTAAATACTGGCCAACTCTGTCATGTCTTGTTTTATATTCTACAGGTGCTAAGACTATCCACCCTGAGATTAGGTGGTCTATTTTTTCAACCTCATCGTTACAGAATCGGCATTGTGGGTCAGCTCTATTTTTTATCACATTGGCTTGGTAGTTCCGGGTTAATACGCTTTGGTCTTGAGCAGCTAATATGAAACCTTCACTCTCTGCTTTTAGCCCTATCATTATTATTATTATTATTATTATTATTATTATTAGTATTATTATTATTGTTGTTGTTGTTGTTGTTGTTGTTGTTGTTGTTGTTGTTGTTGTTGTTTCTTTATTAACCACAAAGTGTTTACATTAAAAATCATTGTTGACAGCGCAGGACAAGCAGAATGTAGAGTTACATATAAGTTGTGCAAACAATGAAAAACAATCGATTATAGCAACAAAATTGCCCCAAAGTGTGGGAGAATGTTTTAATGCTAACTTTGCTCGTGTATATTTTAATGTTTAACTTTTATTTCTAATTTCTAGCAACTCCTATTGGTTTGTTTACTGTAGCTAGTTTAATATTTTGACATGCCGATGCCCCACACCCTGATGATGGAAGAGGCAGCGAACACGCTGTCTTCTTATAGGCTGAAAATTCTGAAAATTATCATACTTTGAACACCTATAACATTCTAGCAAACTTTTTTCTGGAATAAATGAATGACATATTCGGATTCCGCATCAAAAATTACATCTATATGTTACATTAAAAAAATGTTTAATGTTAATTGTAAACAGTGACGAAAACCACAAAGATCCATTAACTGATTAACTGAAATTAGATGTAACGGAAGTTAATTCGTCAGAAAATGATTTCCAAGTTAACTTAAAAGTTAAATCATTAAATGTTTACTTCATTAATTAACGTTTAACGGATTAACGGTTTGGTGTTCAGGTTTGCTAAACAACAATTGGAATGAGCTATGAGATTAGTCAAATATATCGTAAAAAATCTAGTTCGGCGTCACATGAATACCATAGAGTGGTGACATGTATGTGTTGGACATCATCTTGTATAGAACTGATTACAACTGCCAAATGCGTCAGAAGACAAATGTTAAAATGCATAAAACCATCGAATACATTAATCCATCACTTGAATTTATTGCTCTTTTCTGAAAATGGTAAACACTACAAAAATATACGAGAAAGAACACTGCTTTCTGTTCTTATTGTTATTTTCAGGTCGATCATGACTCAACAAACTTATTATCTAAAGCACTCCAGTCGTAAACCATCCAGTTTTATATTTCCTATATGAAGACCTACATTTTACAATGTATCATTCCCTTTTCAAGACGGTCGGCTATTATTTCAGTGTAATTAGCTGCTATTTCTAGCAAGTTGAGTAATCCAGTAAAAACGCGTTTGCTTATATTTGTCCTTGCTATTGTTGATCAACAATAACAAGAAAGAAGACAATATCAATAGTTGTTATACGGTATAGAGATTCTTTCGCAAGCAAAATATAGAGCAGCAGCAGCAGCAGCAGCAGCAGCAGTAGTAGTATTAGTAGTAGTAGTAGTAGTAGTAGTAGTAGTAGTAGTAGTAGTAGTAGTAGTAGTAGTAGTAGTAGCTATTATATCAGTTCTAGTAGCAGTAGTAGATTTAACTGCGCATCATCCAAAGGCTACACAGCAACGACAGCAAACAACACGAAAGCAGTACCACCACCAACAACATGATTCTCAGCAACAACTACAAAAACAACAACAATAACAGCTGAAACAGCACAGCAAGAATCAAACAGCTCCCTATAGACCGACATTGTATTATAAACTTTTCTTTGGTAATATCTCTAGTGTAACTGCATCTGCCAAAACCAATTTTTATGTTATTATCTGGAGAAAAGCTGTCTATGTAATTCATTGATGGTTACTATGTCTGTATCTTAGCCCGCAATATACATACGCACATAGATACATACATGCATACACACAAACACACACACATACACACACTCACACATACGCACACACACACACACACGTATAAATATATAATACATACGAATGCGTACAGAAAGGTAGATTAAGAGATTACATGCATACATACACATAATTACAAAGAGAGAAACCAAGAGAGAGAGAGAGAGAGAGAGAGATGGCAGCGTCTGTCTATGTGTATTTGAAGTGTTATGTGTATCATTTTATATTGAACGTAAAGTTTACTATTTAGAAGTATCCGCTTGTGTGTTCTACATAGAGAGAGGTACGTATTCAGGTTTATGTAGGCTTGCGTATAAATAAAAGTATCTATCTTATTTACTTGTTCCTAGTTCTCTCCATTACAACTGTATCTATTTCCCTCTAATAATGTCTTGTCATATATATCTATCATATATATATATATATA
>NC_068984.1:47817725-47818381 GCF_001194135.2 Octopus bimaculoides | reverse complement strand
AATACATAAAAATCTATAAAATATTGGACTAAGAAGGAAAATCGGTTACGTTTAAGAAACGAAGTGGGAGAAAGACTTCGCGCGTTTCATGGCCACATAACAGTGGGAAATATCTGGTCAATCTACAATGAATCGAACAATATAAATACCACTCAATATGAGGACACTCTTCAGGTCCGGTAACTTCAAAAAACGTATCTTAAATTTAAAAATGCATAAAATAAGAAAAGTATAAAAATCTGTCCGTTTAAGCAACATTTTGTACAAAGGAAATTGTCAAGGTTTTATAATAAAACACATCAAATAGCAATAAATATCTGTCAAATTTAGTTATCCAAGTTTCCTCTTTAAGCTAAGTGATGTTGCTATTTCCCTTATACTTGCACGTTTTTTTCCATTTACTAGCTAATCACACTTTCGTTATATGTGTTTCCTTTTCCTTATCTACAGATACTATTTCCCCAATTGACGTGATATTTATTGCTATTTGATGTGTTTTATTATAAATAATTATATATATATAAAGATAGATATGGCCGGTCTATGGGGTTAGCCCATTGTAACCCCATAGACCGGGCATATCTACCTTTATATATATGCTCTACTGCTCGCGTGATTCCTTTCCGGACTTATGACTTACCGACGTTATATATATA
>NC_068984.1:47807200-47817546 GCF_001194135.2 Octopus bimaculoides | reverse complement strand
CGACGCTCTTCCGATCTATTGGGTCATCCCATAAATAATGCAGTCTTTTCAATTGCATGAACTTAAAGTCGGAGGGGACAGGATAAACTACCTGTATCAACTTGCTATAAGAGCAGGTAGTAATTTTACCTTGTACTTATTCTTAGTCCACGTTTTGAAGATTGCAGCTAATTGAAGTGACAAAGGAGCATATGCAGCATATTTTGTTTATGAGTTCAATAAAGGCAACAACACCACGGATAGTGCGAAGAATATTAATGTCACTCGAACAATGAAGGGACCGAATACTCTTCATTACCGTTTATACATACGACAAGATTGTACACTTTTCCATCAATCGAATTCCACCCATAAAGATATAAGAAACCATAATGGAAGTGACTTCCCTGGAATGTAGTGGAATCAAACCTATGATGCATAGAACGTCGTCATCATATAACAACGCTTGCACCTGGAGATGTTGCAAATTTATGTTATTATCTCATATTTTATACTCTTTCACAATATTTGTAATAAAAAAAATTCCTATTTCTTCTCTATAGATTTATGTCATCCACAATTGAGATTCTAATTATTATTTCTCCTTGCTGGAGATGTGTAGATGTTTTAAATACCTTCTGCTATTTTGTTCAGATATATTGATTTTGCCATGAATACAATACCATGAATACAATGCCATGAATACAATGTCTACTAGAGTTGAGTAAGTTGGTGAATTATGTCTTAATTAAGACGTGATATTTAGTCATTATAAAACTATTTTTGTTTTGATAATTTTCATATGTGCATTTAGTGTATAATTTCTAGTGATACTTTTGATTAGTCATGTCTTTTTAAAGGGAACCCTACAAACCGTGACGCTAGATGCATTAGGCTCGGGAATCATATGAGATAATAATGGGTAGAGAACCTGAAGAGTTAATAATAATGAAAGCATCAAATATATCAGCTGTCTATTGCCAGAGCCAACCATTAGATTTGCATATTTCTTCAGTAATATAGCTTGAAATTCACAGATATCTGTGACAGCAGCATGATGTCACTGTCATTATGACGTTGGAAAGTTTCTTTTTAACCGTAGATATGTGCATCAGCTGTTTGCAATAAATAAAAATTGTTAGTAATAAATGTTGGTAATTTTTGCTTACACAGTTGCTCTGACGCTTTTCATAGTGTGAAAGCGAAATAATAAATGCAAGCTTTTAAGTTTACTTGAAATTTCTTACAGTGATAAATCCAAGTCTCTATTATAGTAACGCTGCCTGTGAATAGGTATTGTGTACCGCTGTAAGCTGCAGTAACACTATTCAGAATTACTACATCCAGTATATACCGTTTTGAAACGGAAGTATATCAAGTTCTAATGATATCCGGTGTGTAATCCTAGTAGGTTGAGCGAACACAGCTAAGGGGATCTCAATGAAATACAAGCACCAAGAAAATAAATGGAGAGAAAAGAGCATGCATACTCTACTGTATTTATCTCTGGAGACTTGAATTTACAGAATGGTTCTCACCTAGGCCGATGCAAGATGTAGCGGGAACTACATATCTGAGTGTAATGCTAAGTCTTTCGGCTGGCTAACTTTTGTACTGTTGCGCCAGATCTGTTTAGTCAAAGTTACTCCGGTACAACACGAGAACGGTGGGAACATATGTAACGACAACATTACATAACAATCGTTAATATTAGGTGATGATTGCTTGGTGAAGCATGACCTTTAACAGAAGGTCAGCTTCTTGGAGAAAGAAGGATCCACTTTGGTCATAAAATACTATGGGATTGCACCTTGAAAGTTTCCTTCCAAGGGGCAAGTCCGGGTAAGGTTGTTTATAGAAGACCAGCAGTCGCCCATGCATACCAGCCTCCCCTCTCCACACCACTGATGTTGTTCAAGGGAAAGGCAAAGGCTGATACAACTTGGCACCAGTGACGTCGCAGTTCATTTCTACAGCTAAGTAGACTGGCGCAATTTGAAGTAAAATATCTTGCTTAAGAGCTCAACACATAGCTCGGTCTGGGCATCGAACTCACCATCTCATGATTGTGAACCCGATGCTCTAATCACTGAACCATGAGACTTTTGGGATATGCTTCACTAATGAGTATTCTTCAATATAATGCATGTATCTTAGTTAATTGATAACTAATATTATAGAGTTAATAATCTTTTCATCGAGAATGACTATAAACAATCTTCTGGCTTGAAGGAGATGACAAATCGGGACTTGTTAATTCAGTGCCGAAACTCTATCTTGTTATGTCCCCAAAAAACTGATCTTTCAAAATCTGACGCATCATAGATCTATGTTGATACAACAGGCCCTAGAGTTCATTAGTGTTACCAGTCAAAATGGTAAGAAATTGCAAAGTATAGCATTGGATTTTAATGATCTTTTTAGTTCCATTGTTGACAGATTTCAGCTAAACTTCGGAACTCTGTTCGAGAGGTGACTTGTCCTTCATCCTTTAATGCTATTAGGCGTGACCAAATAAACCATTATAAAATTATAAATTACAGAATAAACCGTTGTGTCTGAGTGTATGCGTTTGTGTAGGTATGTACATACTTCTCTTTCTCACTCTCTCTCTCTATCTCTTTCTCTCTCTCTATCTCTCTCTCTCTCTCACTCTTTCATTCTCTCCCTATATATATATATATATATATATATATATATATATATATACACACACACACACGCGCAGTCATATACATACATACATACATACATACATACATACATACACTCTGGTCTTACTTCGCTTATGCCTATGTTTTACAATGACAATGCATTCTGATTCCAGATATGGTAAAATAGCAATATATTTCTAGGGTAGGTGAAGCACTCATTACTCAGCATAATGTTGGGTTCCAGGTCAAAATGTCAATAGCTGCATTGAATGCTGCACTGTATTTAAAACAAAAACACTTATTCTAATAATGCTCTTCGTATATCAATAAACAGCAACACATTCAGGGATAATTTCTATTGTTATGTACAGGAGGGAATATGAGATTATGTGCAGGTTCGGATGTTAAATTCGTATCTTCGCTGGATTGTCTTTCCTATTATTTCGGGGCGATGTTTTTTCTTCCTCGACCACTTAATACCGCCACAGTTGGAGGTATCTATTTCACGTTTTCAGAGATGTTTATACAAGTTTACTTTATTATGAAGTTTAGGTCAGCCTGCTTTTTTTTCCCTATTCAGTGGTCAACTATACCGCATTGTTAATAGTTGTGGTGAAAGTTATTATTCAAATTATGTACTCAGATCTGCTCGTTATTAAAACTTGTGAAGTGACAGGCAGTCTATGAGAAAGTTCCGTAAACACTGACATTAAATGGTTTCCTGAATAGGCGTTCGCTTAATCGGTCATTCATACTCAAGATGCGAGTGACAGCTATTGTATACGATGAAGATATAATAATAGAGGTTTCGGGTTTTGTTTATATAATAGTTAATTACATTAGTTTCTGGCACGCTACATTATTCTTGCTTGTGAATCAACATCAGTATCAAATGAGCATCACATGGTAGAGCGAAAATAAATTATGCCCTACCCTAGAGAGAGCTTTAGACTTTGTGAAACTTTCTCACACCAATGATAACTTACACTTAATGTCATTATTACTTTTATTATTATTTCGTCGTCTCTACATACATCTTGTTCAATTCTATTTTCCAATTACCGGCTTCTCGGTCGCCTTGCAAGAAATGATTTTTGTCTGAGGGGATTAAATACCTTTGTCAATCTACGAGAGCATATATTCCTACATTCCTTTTCTTGTTTGTTAACACACACACACACACACACACACACACACACACACACACACACACATTTATACGCACACATATATCTATCTATATATCCATATCCATATATATATTTTGACACACACTAGTGTGTGTGTGTATGTGTGTAAATAATCTTTTACTATTTAGCTTCGCTTCTTGTTCAGTTTGCAGTAATACTATATAGTAGATCATTATGTTGTCTTTGTCTATAAAACTCAGTCATATATCCCTGCGCATAGAAATTGTATAGTTTTTGTGTGTTAGACTCTAATATATGTTTATAACATCTTCCCAAATTACCCCATTCTAACTTCCTTTCTTTCCCATCTCCCTTTTTTTATTTTCCCCATGCTGTCACACATTATGTATGTATGTACGTACGTATGTACGTCTGTATGTATGTACGTATGTATGTACGTACGTATGTATGTACGTACGTATGTATGTATGAATGTATGTATGCATGTATGTATGCATGTATGTATGTATGTAGACATCGCGTCAGATTGTTGTTTTATCCCCATTTTCGAAGGCGTTCAAGCATATTTGTTTTTGTGACTTGTAATAGTATGGTTGACATAGTTCCACAATATTAGGGCGGCTTTTATGAACGGTTGGCATCCGTAATAATGGAATGTAAGACCGTATCAAGTGATATTGGGTACTCATGTCATCCCAATTATAATCACTTAAAAAACAAAGTCATTAAGCTTCCGTACAACTGTTGTTGCTGTTATTGTTATTATTAAGACGGCGATCTGGCAGTATCGTTAACCCTCCGGGTAAAGTGCTTAGCGTCATGTCGTCAGTCTTTACGTTCTCAGTTCGAATTCCGCCGAGGTCGACTTTGCCTTTCATCCTTTCGCGGGTCAATGTAGTTGACTAGCCCCCTCCCACAACATTCCAGGCCTTGTACGTTTAGTAGAATGGGTTATTGTTATTATCAACTCGATGGGCTGGCAGAATCACTAACACGGCGGATAGGATGCTGAGCGGCATTTCGTCCGTCTTTACGTTCTGATTTCGAGTTTCACCAAGGTCGATTGTGTCTTTCATCTTTTCAGTGACGATAAAAATAAGTACTCGCTGAGCCCTTTAGTCGATGTAATAGACTTACACCTGTTCCTTGAACTGGTTGGTATTGTTCCAAAATTACTATTATTATTGTTGTTGTTACTTCCATTTCAGTTCTCGCTGCTCTCGATTTCACTTGCTCCGATCAATTCTGTAAGAGCAGACAGTAACCTGTCCACGATACTTAACACCTTAGTGCCAATTGCAAGATCCCCGCAGTCTCCAATATAGCTATTTTGTGGGCATGTTCTAACCTCCTGCCAATCCCAGTTTCTCCAACAATTTTCTTAAACGTAGTTGCTAATGCTACCAGTGCCCCTACAATTACTGGCTTGTAACGCTGTCACCTTCTATATCAATTCTTAAAGTACTGTTTAATTTCCCCTTACTTCTAACCTGTACTCTCCATTCAATTTTCTCATTCCAACTGTATTCTTGAGCTCTCCTTTCATTATCCTATTCAGTTGGCCCAGTTCTTTCCGTGCCTTTTCCAGCTTCATTCGTATTTCCTCCCACCAATTTGTTTCTTTCTTTTCATTTGATTTCATATCTTCAGTTTTTCGCTTGTAGCCTATTAAGTTAGCTACAAGATTAGCAACAGCTATGATTAACTGGTCTCTTTCACATATGTTTTCTGTTTTAATCAAGCTTAAAACGTTACTTACACTGCCTGTGGCTCTCCGCACTTTTTTCTGCCCTTATATCTTACATTTGGTGGTACTTCATTGTACTCGTCAGTCATTTTACCTTGCAACATTTATAAAGTCACCTTCTCTTCGTCATTCAAGACGTGTGCAGTATTAACTGTCACTAGGACATCTAGATCGTCCTCATTAGATACTTCATCAGTATTCTTTGGTACTCTGCTGTTTCTATCTCTTTCCTGTTTTTCATCTCTTATCCCTTCTTTACCGCTTTCTGTTACTACTGTTTCACTCTACTCTTCTTTTTTTTTTATCTTTCTCTGAATTTCTTCAATCTCTACTCTCGTAATCCAGTCGATCCTACGGATTGCTCTTGCTTGGTCTATCAGTCGCTGGGCAGATGCTCGAAAACCTCCTTTTTCATCCCATATAATCTTCATTCGATTCATGAGGCTTCTTGTATTTGGCTCAATTCTCAGCCAGCATTCTATTACTATTTTGATTACATCTTTTCTCCTCCTCATTCTTTTTCTTTTGCACTTTTGATTGCGATTTCGGTCCTGATAATTATTATTATTATTATTATTATTATTATTATTATTATTATTATTATTATTATTATTATTATTACTATTATTAGTAACTAAACACAAAATCAAATACTGAAGTCAGTTCATACAATATGTGTGTGAAGAGTAAACGTCCATTAATACGTAAAGAACAAAAGGAATTTTTAGATATATTAGAGTTACAACCAAAACACATGATGAGAGTCTTTTGTATTCCTGAAAAAACGTTTCTTTGCTACACGAGAAGATTCCACTGAGGGCAAAACGGAAAATTATTTAAAACTTACAAAAGAACGAAATAAACTTTCTTACAGGCCAAGTACTGAAACAAGCTCTCCGCTACGTATCGGAAAAAAATCTCAGAAGTGAAAAAAGTAAAAAAGTTTGAAACAATCTACTGTGCTTTTAAAACAGAAAATGCAGCCGCAATAGGCTGAAATTGCCAGCCATACTTTTGACTACACATTGGTGCCACAGTATATGTACTCCCAGCATATGATTTAAAGTAACAATTAAAACAATAGAATAAGAGACGTTTTAAACGACGTAGATTCATGCGTAGTGGCGACACTTCTATTGCCATAATTGAAGCAAAGTTAACGAAAGCTGATATTTAGTCAGAGGTTATGCAAATCATAATGACACCAAAAGGTTACAATGTCATTCTGGTACTGTACCTAGTACAAGGCGTCGAAGCAAGAAGCATGAACTACAGGGCCAAAAGTTTAGGTGCATCGTTTGTCGTAGTAATCCCCATCACTTAAATGAGCACCAGAAGAGCTGGAAGGAGTAAGCAAGTTAAAAACTAAAGCAGTGAAGAGAAACGGCAACAGCAATCTGGTGATAACAAGTGAAATATTTTTTGCGCTCACTGTCAGAAATAGATAAGTCATCACCTCGTTCTCTCTTAGAGCCAACCTGTAGTAGTAGTAGTAGTAGTAGTAGTAGTAGTAGTAGTAGTAGTAGTAGTAGTAGTAGTAGTAGTAGTAACTTCTCAGCAAATTATATCAGTGACACAGGTTTTTAAGAAAAGGCGTCAACGGCCTTTAATATAGGAAGACATCAGTCTCATGTAGATCTATTTTCACAAATCTACAATTTCAGAATGCAGGAGAGATGGTGAAAATATTGAACACCGGATTGCAAGCCTGCATTGATTACTTCTATCACACAGGTCTGTTAGTTTAGTTCTCTCAGGAGTCGGCTTTACTTTATTTCCTAAAACTATAGAGAAAATTTCCATGATTATGCTGGTGTTGATATTTAATCGGCTGTCCTATGACATATGCTTCCGTTAAAATTTGCTAATTATTTAGGCTGAATTTTCAATGTGCTGCTGAAATTGTGAGAACATCAGACAACATATTTTACCCTTTCTAGTTTGGACCGTTTATGTTCTGATTTCAGTGTTCATAAAAACATATCAGTTAAGAATTCAAAATGTGTCTGTGTACCCATCTGCTGAATTACGAATTCTATAATAATTTTTAATTAAATTATCTCTATCGATTTTGATTTCTATTTAAGCAACATCAGTTATATTGCTAATGATACTGGAATTGAGACTATACTTACAACTCTCCAAGCGTGGCAATCTTGTCCTCTTGTATATGAGAGAGTAAATTTCTCATGCCTCACTCACATTAAGACAGTAAGATAGTGATGGAGGGAGATTTTACTACCATTTCCCAGAGAGTAAGGAAATTTCTTTCCATACATTCAAAATATCATCGTGCAGGGCCGGGACCTTCAGTTATCCATATACAACTGTTGACCGTTGTTTGTCTTTACCTTTGCAAACAATTCTCTATTGTATCGCAAGACTGATTTAGCCGTTTTATTTTCAAAATGAAATGAGTTTTGAAAGTAGTGTCGCACTCTTTTTCTCTTGGTTTTAAGCAACTGACTGTATTGTATTAATCAAGTTTTAAAATGGTTTTCGACAACTCCGTATATGTATTTCCCGAACTATCTACTAAATTTATATTTATTTCATTATTTCTTTTAGCAAATATTTTCACCCTACAGGACATCAAGTCCTGTATTGACAATTACATTCCGGTTGGATTGTTTCTGTCACATTTATGAATTTGTGGCTAGGTATTTGTGATCCTTTATTCCCCAAACAGCTATATCTAACCTTAACAGAATATGATTTCTTTTTTATATTTTTTTTATTTTTTTAAGAATAAAGATTCTATGACAACACAAGACATTATGTGTGCGTAGGGAATGTTTGCTAATCAGTAACAGAAACATTCTATTTACATTTGTGAAGGCATTTAAACTGTGAGGAGGATTATTCGAAATATTTTCAATTTCTCTTTCTATTTTAAATATCATTGAAATAGATTGCACTGTACTCACTAAAACTACCTAGAGATACTTCTATTGTAATATTGCCCGTGCTTTTCTTTATGCCATTCTCCAATGATAGACTATATACACGACTGCTAATATTTCTTGTAGTGAGCTGTTTTATCCTACTCTGGTGTGTGCAGTTTCTTTTCGTGTATCTTATTATTTTACTACATCTATCGTGGGAGTAGAGTTTACCAGTGTTTACTTGTACTGTTGCATTTCATGCTTTATATCTCTGATGGTTTTCAAATTAAATTCTTTAATATCTATCCGTTTTACCCTGATTCTGTTCATGCTGTTCCATGTCATGTATCTCCGTAAAGTCTTTCAGAAGTAGATCGTTTTTTGACCACTGCGTGTAGAATATATACTCTTACTAAATCTGAACTGTCTGCTCCATTCTAGCTACCCATAAAATTCCTTGTCTATGTTTCTTAAACAAGAGGGAATTGTCAATGTCATTGGACTTAGTATAATAAAGATATCGGCGTTACTATAATAAAGATATCGGCTCCAAGCTAATACCAATTGAACAGACTTTCGGTCAAGGATAGTCCAGACATAACATTTCGATTCAGATATAATGTGCTTCGAATAAACGCAATCTGACCTTTTCTTACTTTCTTTAAGACGGTGATGTGTGATTTAACTCTTTGTTTATACTTTGTTTCACGAGTGATACACAGGATGCATGAGTACCAAGGAAATATGTCTTGTGTATCGCGTGTTATACACAAGACATATTTTTCTTCGCGCCCATGCATCTTATATGATAAACAATCCCAATTTTTTTCAGCTATCAGGATGAGTTAGGACTTATGAAGGCAAGCTCTATATTCCTCAGAGCGTATGAAACAAGAGCTAAACAAAATTCTGAAAAGAAGCATGCACGTTAGAACGACTATACGGAAATCCCCTGAAGAGGCAAAGGGTTAAAAGGGGTGATACTGCAATTTTTAGGGAAACATATAGCTTCCCCCATTGTTTGAAACAATGACCGTATTTCTCGCATGTGTGTATAGATTCCTGTAAATGGAGTGTGTGTAAATAAATATATTTTATCTTTTCATGTATTTTGTGAGTAGCCGCTCGCCATTCCTTTTGTTACTGTTATTTCATGTATTCTTTGTTTATAAACTTTCACAATGAAATGGTTTAAATATAGGAACGGTCTCTGCAACTGTCTTATTTCCTGCAGTGCGTTTATTTTCTGTTTTTCTTTTAATACTTAAATTATATAAAGAGGTGATTTGAAATGAATAACGAGCTTGGCACTATATTGAACTATGTGTGTCAAGTGAAGTATCCAGTTTTCGCTGTTATGCGGGTTTGTCTGTGTTATACACCTTGTGTCTGTACGCGTTTTTCTGTGAGAAGTATGTTAATTGTATGATTAAAATACAATCTGTATATCGTACACAAATGTGTCTGTGCAAAATTTGTATTAGTTTGTATGTGTGAGTGCGCACGATATGTGGGTGTCTCTGTCATTTTTCCTCCGGTGAAAATCGATCAAGTAGACTCATGATCAAAAGGCTCTGTAGGGGCACTTATTCTTTACTTTTCTGCTTTTTTCTCTTCATCTATAAGATTAAAATGTTCAATCTGCTCTTTTCTTTCTACAAGAGAACTAATTTTAATTTTAGTGGGAGATTTGGCCACTAGGCTACCGATTCAAGCATCGCTAAGAGACTACCTTCTGTGTGTGCCTGTATAACATACGTAAACACACACATATATATGGGTGCATGTATATATACATACACATGCCTACATACATATATATGTATGTATATATATATATATGTATGTATATATATATTTATATATGTAAATATAAATATATGTGTGTGTATGCATGTATGTAGGTGTATATATATATATATATATATAT
>NC_068984.1:47805370-47807127 GCF_001194135.2 Octopus bimaculoides | reverse complement strand
TATATACATATATATATATATATATACATACATATACATACATATATATATATATATATATATATGTATATGTATATATGTATGTATGTATGTATGTATGTATGTTATACAGGCGTTAAGAAGCTTGCATCCCAACCACATGGTTCTAGGTTCAGTTTCAACGCGTGTCACCTTGGGCAGTGTCTTCTACTATAACTTCTGGCCGACCAAAGTTACGGGGACATAAGCAAACTAACATTAGTTTCCAAGCCATGATGGGAGGGGGAGACAAGCATAGACACAAGCACACACATATATATATATATATATATATACATATATATATATATATGTATGTATATATATATGTGTGTGTGTGCGTGCGTGTGTGAGTGTGTGCGTGCATGTGTGTGTGTCCTTGTGTATGAGTTCTCGAGGGCATAACCGAATGGTTAAGAAACTTGTTTCGCTGCCATCAAATTCCGGATTCAATCAACAGCGTGGTATTTGTATGTTTTCCTATTTTTCCCCGTTTTTGTTCCACCTACATCGTTTTCAAACAGAGAACGATGTACAAATTCAAATCCTAACATTGTCCCATGATATTCAGTGAGGGTAAACATAAGGATCGCCATTAAGAACACCTATGACAACGTCGATAGACACTTTCACGTCACAATTAATGTAGGACGTCAATGCCAATGTAAAATTCAGTTATATGTGTTCGAGTAGGATCAAGAAGCACATAGATATCCAATGACCACGCATAACCCTAAAACCAGAGTTGCACCTTGTGGGAGGTGCAAAGTGGAAGGCTTTAAAACCCAACAACTGCAGCAGGAAGCCCGGCTTCCTGGAAAAGTTACGCAATGATTTTCTTTTCAGAAGGCTAAAAACAATTAAACAGGAAGTAAATCATGTGTGTTGCTGGTTCTAAATTGCCACCGTAGTATAAGCTGGAAGTGTGTACATCACTGGATTGGTCAAAGCAAGTTTCTCCATCATCAGCGACAGGTACGTCCCAACATTTCACTCTCCCGGTTATAACCAGTTGGGACAATGAGATTCACCTAAGAGCACTACAGAAACAGTTGAAACTGATTAACCAGGATCCTTTTCAACAGAGCAGATTCACCACAATCACTTACCAAACGGCGGCTGAAGAAGGCTGCCAGCTAGTGTGATTGTGTTTCTGCTTACAAGATAACGTTGCCGCAGATCGTGATTGTTCTTGATCTCTACCCCTATTACTGCTTTTCCTTTAGAAATAGATCTTAACGAAAGGGAAAAATACTAAAAGTTGTAATAGGCTTTAAAAAAGTGCAAAGAGTTCATTTCCTTTCAAAAGGAAGAGCTTTCAGATAAGGATTTCAACTCCAATAAAAG
Source organism: Octopus bimaculoides (assembly GCF_001194135.2). Taxonomy (NCBI): domain Eukaryota; kingdom Metazoa; phylum Mollusca; class Cephalopoda; order Octopoda; family Octopodidae; genus Octopus; species Octopus bimaculoides. The sequence goes on along the minus strand of NC_068984.1, from coordinate 47,805,762 downwards.
ACAGTCTATCCGTTATCAAAAGGAGTATTTCTTTGGTGAGGTGGAGTCTACCCCAAGAGAGATGATGTAGAATCCATCTTCTTGTTGAATTAAATGTATTTCACAGCCTTTTTAATGCCATTAACGAACTAATAGAAATTATATAAATAGTGCTCATGAGGGCAATCCAGGCAAAGATCCTGACTGAGTGAGATACGGGATTGATAAAATTGGTCTGGATATTTAATAGAGGTTTTAGATGTCAAATATTCTCAAGCACGGGCACTCTCATCAAATATGACCCAAATGTTGCTCATCGAATATTTTTGAATGATCAGTATTGGAGAAGATACGTAATTAGTGCACCTGAAGTAGATTTTAAATATATATATATATATATATATATATATATA
>NC_068984.1:47803467-47804150 GCF_001194135.2 Octopus bimaculoides | reverse complement strand
ATATATATATATATATATATATATATATATATATATATATAATTTAAATGTGGACCAAATAATTCATATAAAAATAATTTGCAAAGATACTATTAACTCTGTTACATCTACTGTAACAATTTAAAAATGATAATAACAGAATCAATTATATATGCGATTGCAGACCCATCACAAAAGGAATTAAATAGCTGAAGGATTAAAACTAATCAAAGGTCATACTAAGTATGTCTACCTGCTGGAAATAACAGTCAAAACACTCATTTGAATCGCCAAAATATACTGATTATAACTACAAAAATCAACCGTCCGAAGGCAAACGGGCTAAGACAATCTCCCAACGTTCATTTAAGTATTTGGACACACGTGGACCGGTTTCGGCACTGGCAAAAATAGCCTCAGCTTCCTCAGCACACGTTACCATGATAGAGACTCCCAACCCGTCGTGATGAAGTCTGCGCTGCAATTGATTCCTTTTGCACCGAAATCATGATAGCCACCAGTGTGAAAATAATTCCAATACGGAGCAAATAATTCAGGAGAAAAAATAATACATGAAAAATAATTTGCGAAGATACCGCTGATTCTGTTATCATATAGATAGGTAGATAGATATTTATCTTTTTATTATAGCCACACAGGGCTAAATACAGAAAATGGACAAATTACAAAGTAGAGCTTTTCTT
>NC_068984.1:47798417-47799510 GCF_001194135.2 Octopus bimaculoides | reverse complement strand
CTCCTCCCGAACATTCGGGCAAAATGCCGCTGAAACGTCTCGCACATCTTGCTCGGCTCGAGCAATTCGCGCGCCTGTTCGTCTACCAGAGACCGGATGGTGGCTCTGTTACCCCGCTGCACCTCCGCCACCCGGGCCTCTCACGCGGCTCCAACACCTTCATTCCTCAGAGCACGCATCCTTGCCCTGACAGCACACCCTTCGTGTTTAGCATTGAAGTGTTGGTCGAGGGCCAACCTCGCCGCTAAAACGTCAGATGCGATGCCACTTCGCAATGCCTCTTCTAGCTTTATCACTAACTCCCCCTCTACTCTGTTCCTCTCTACAGCTAGTGCCCTGCTATACCTTATTGTTTCCGCCCTTAGTGCTCTCTTGAGAGCAAACCACCACTTGTTGTTGACTATGGCGCCCGTCAAAGCCCTCTTTACTAACGTGCTAATCCGGTCTCTGAAAACCTATCTCGACGGGAAAGACGCGTTTAGTTTCCAGTAACTGGGACCCTGCCTATGTGCCTTATCTAAGTCTAGCGTACACGTCACAAGTTTGTGATCCGTGTAGCTGACTATGTGGAACTGTGGACATCCTAAACTATCTCTATCTCTTGTCTTACACACTATCCTATCTAGATACGATCTCGACGACCCAATGCGGTTGCTCCAAGTCCACGTTGGCACATTTGGGTGGTCGAGTCGGTACCTGTCAGACAACTGGAAGCGTCTGAGCAAGTATCTGAGGCATTTGCATCCCCTTCTAGTTTTGTCACTCCCCATGTAGTCTAGATGCGTGTCCAAGGTAGCATTCCAATCCCCCACTAAAAGTAAGGGACGAGACGTTCCCAGGAATACTTCTAGACGTCGAAAGAAGTCCGACCGACCTGTTAAAGGAGGCACATAAACTGCCAGCAACCGAAAAGCGCCTCCATCGCTGCCGTCCACATCTAGGACAACCAGTCTACCCTCCGGGTCCGTAAATATCGTCTTTACTTGGAGATCCAGACTCTTGCAAAAAAGAACCGCCGTGCCACTACCGCCCATCCTCTGCAGACAGGGAGAAAAATAAATGTTAAACTGTCCGCCAAACATGGACTTTAGGG
>NC_068984.1:47796932-47798039 GCF_001194135.2 Octopus bimaculoides | reverse complement strand
ATTTTTGACTCCCCCTACCGCGTTGGGGTAGAGGGATTTTATTTTGTGGTGTAATGCTGGTGTTACATGATAAATTTTAATGTGTTTTGGCGGTGTTGTGCGTGGGTGGTTGTTTGTTTTGATGTCGTTATTTCTGATGTTTGTTTTAGAGTTGATGTATTTCATCAACTCTGTGTTTGTAGTGTCTATTGCTGTTAGCATTGTTTTTGGTGTGTTACTATGGGTGTCTATCATGTAGGAGTTGGGAGTGTTTTCGGGAGATGTGAATCTCCCTGCTTTGTTGTTGTTCCTTTTTCTTTTTTTGGTCCTCTTCCTCCTTCCTTTTTGGGCTATTTTCCATTCCTCATTACTTGACTCGTCTTCAGATGAAAACTCTGAGGAATCGGAAGGAGGTAGGGGCATGTTGTATGGATCTGTGTTTGCTTGTGTAAGTGGTTGTGATGTTGCCTTTGTTGTTGTTGGTTGTTGAATTTTTGATTGCGGTGTAAGTGATATGGAGGAAGGGGTATCAGTTTTTGTATTGTCTTTTCTTTTTCGTCTTCTTTGTTTGTTAATTTTGCAGTTTTTGTTGTATTTTCTTTCGTTGATGTTGTTAATGTTGCTTTTGTTGTTTTTTGTGTGGATGGTGGTGTGAGCAGCAAGGCTTTTTTTATGTGTTTAGTTAGTTCTTCTTGTTGTTGTGTTTTTCGGGCAGTCGGACACTCCTTTTTGAGCTGTGCCTCGCTGTCGCATAAGCAACAGCGAGGCCGCCTGCCCTCTACCACTATATGTAACTTTTGATTTATTGCCAAACGGAAGTATGGTGGGATTTTTTTTATTTGTTGTTCGTTTGTGTGGAACAAGATTTGTATGTTTTTTCCCGTCCAGTTGCTTTCTCCAACGTTTATTTTAAGTATGTTTATGTTGTCCATGTCGACACATATGGCTGATATCAACCATAGTGTGTCTATTGTTGGAGGTGCGTGCTTTATTGTTACCTTTGTTACCTTTTGGCCAAGGTAACTGGGTAACATTGTTATTTCAGGTGTATGAAGAGTTAGCGTTGAATACCTCTTCGCCAACTCTTCATTTCGAAAAATCACCTGTACCTGTGCAAATCTGTAATAA
>NC_068984.1:47795516-47796597 GCF_001194135.2 Octopus bimaculoides | reverse complement strand
GTTTTCGTTGCTGCTGCTGCTGTTGTTGCTGCTGGTGAAGAGAGCAAAGGTTGAGTTGAACTGTTGCTGCTGCTGCTGTTGTTGTTGTTGTTGTTGTTGTTGTTGTCGTTGTTGTTGGTGGTGGTGGTGATGATTGCGTCAGCAGAATTGGTGTTGACGTCAGATACTTTGGAGACATCGTCTGTGTTCTGTTTTGTAACTTTGGTTAGTTTTGTTTTTGTTGTTGGTGGTAGTGGTGGCGGTGTTAACTTTCAAGTTAACACTTGCATCTGTGTGTGTGAATTCTTTTTTCTTTTTCTCCATTCTCTCGTTTAACTGTGAGGAAGGAAGACTAGGAAATTCTTTTTCGAACGAAACACTGCAAAATTCAGCGTTCGTTTGACGAAATTTTTCATGGCTAGAAGACACCATCGTCTCAAAATAAAAATGGCTAGAAAGCTGAAATGGATTTTTAAAACCTGGAAATGTGCCACAAAGGGCAGATTTCTGTTGCAAAAAACTTGCACCAGAGAGTCTATAAATTGTTATACAACTTTCTATATAAAATAAACTTTACAAACAAACTTTTTAAAACATAAAAAAGGCAAAACTTACGGAGCCGACACGTCTACCGTCTATCCATAGATAGATAGATAGATAGATAGATAGATAGATAGATAGATAGATAATGTAGTTACAGATATATATGTTATATGACATTATATTATATTATTTGTATATATAAAAGGCAAGATGTGTGTGTGCGTGTGTGTGTGTGTGCGCGCGCGCGTCCGTGTCTGTGCGCGCGCGCGTACGTGAATGTAATTTATGTACGTCCACAAATTAGCACGCATGTCGCTCCAATTTTAGGAGGATATTCGTCGTGACCCTAGCTGGATTTTTGTCGACTTATTTTTCACAGAGGATCCAGCGAATAGCAATAAAAATAAGTTTTCAAGCAAAACTTTTAACAATTTTGAAATCGGAGAAATCCACCATTGTTTACAACAGAAGTTAAGTCCCCTTCTAGCGACGAGAAGGTTTTTGTTGAGACATTTAAAAAAAATTTTTTAATCAAGGAAAAAAGTGTTTTATTTATATA
>NC_068984.1:47794523-47795234 GCF_001194135.2 Octopus bimaculoides | reverse complement strand
ATATATATATATATATATATATATACGCATATACTTAAGACTTAGTTTTGATCTGAACATGACCGCTTCTGACACAGAGAATAGGGAGCCCTTTTGGGCATTCTATTTTCCTTGCTGGAAGGGTTCCCAACCCATGGGCAAAGAGGGGTTAGATGATAGGGGTGGTGTTTCAAAGTGCTGGAATGTGTAACCTGATCACCTCTGCCGATCAAACTCCCAACCCATGCGCTGCCATCACGACACTGATTCTGCACAAATTTGACGTCCGTCTTATTTAGTTTGGTTTGAAATAAAGGACTTGATTAGCTAAATAACCCTAACTTAATCCCGGGCAAAGCTGGGCTATACTGCTAGTCATACATATTTTACATGCTTCAGTCATCGGATGCGGCCATATGTGTGTGTATTTGTGTTAGTGTGTATATGTGCGCATGTGCGTGTGCGCGTGTGTGCGTTACTCCGTACATATACTTATATACACATATAAGTATATATGCACATGCACATACACACACACACACACACACACATTTGTATAGAAACTAAGAAACTTTCTATAATATTTATTTTGAAAAGTCCTCATGAATGGATGAAAGTGTTAAATAAAGAATTATCCAAAATTCAGACAACCTCCTTTTTCTTAATATATATCCATATATATATATATATATATATATAAATATATATATATATATATATAAATATATATAT
>NC_068984.1:47789664-47793352 GCF_001194135.2 Octopus bimaculoides | reverse complement strand
ACACACACACACACACACACACACACACACACACATATATGTTTATATATATATATACGACTGGCTTCTTTCAGTTTCCCTCTGCCAAATCTACTCACAAAGCTTTGGTTGGCCTGAAGATATAGTAGAAGACACTTGACAAGGTGTCATGCAGTGGGACTGAATCCCGAACCATGTAGTTGGGAAGCAAGCTTCTGACGACACAGCTTCGCCTGCACCTATTAAGATTGTTGTGGAAGGATTCTGACCACCCGATAAGTGACTAAAGGTGGACTGACTCAATGTTATCAAATAATGAAATGTGAGCAAATGGCAGTTCATGTCGGTCTCGTGTTTCAGTAATAGTAGTGCATCGTATATATACTTTCTTCCCCCCCCCCCATCACCTTCCTTATATTTTATATTTAATGGAAGGATATAAAAGTGACACGGGGTTGTTCGAGGCTTGCGTTGGACGTTTAAAATTTTTTTCTGGTACGAAACCAAAGAAAAAATTGTTTAACATGGATAACCTATTGGCTTCCGTGGTGCAGTTGCAACAGCAACAGCAGTTACAGCAGTAATTGCAGCAGCAGTAAGAACAACAACAACATAATCAACAGTTGCTGGAATTTATGTTGAAGAAGTCTAAAATTTCTTCAGGTTCGAACTCCTCAGACAACGTACCAAACTCAATTGAAGAATGCAGATATACACCAGAAGAATGTACGACATTCTCTGCATATTTTAGTAGATACGAAGAAATCTTCAAAGAAGAGTGTAAAAATTGGTCATTCATTTTGGTGGTATGTCTTCCAACCGAACCCTGGAAGTCCGCCTCCGAAGGTAAATGGGTAGAAGCACCACCACGACTGTCTTCCGCCGTGTGGTCAATTACAGTCCGGTAGTTGCTATCTCCTTAAACTGCACCTCCACCGTTTCATATTTTCATCCCCTGGCAGGGTATATCTACTGCCAGATGGACCTCAGTGCCTTTTCCACATGTGCCTCCGGCACAACTTCAATTTTCCTTGTCGCTGTAGCGTAGGTTCTATAATCAATCGTCCTTTCTTCCTTGTCCTTTAATACTTTTTGGGGGCGGGGGTCACCTTCACATCATTCCCCTCCTTTTCAAGCATTTCCTTTAACTCACTCAATTCTTCCAGATTGAATTCTTCAATTTTTTGTCTAGACTCCACTGCATAATTCCTATTATTCATTTCCTTGTCCATCTTGATTAAATATTCAACTAATTCCTCCTCAGATGAATCACATTCTAAGTAAGAATACTCTAATTTCTCCCATCTTCTCGATCGACGCCCCTCCATTATACAAGAGGGAAAAGAGCACTCCAAAAAAACACATGTGTACCAAACAAATCCATCAATGCAACCGAACAACCATAAACCGGAAGCGAGCTTCTTACCACACAGCCACGCCTGCGCCTATTTATATATATATATATACAAATCTAAATAAACACTATAAATGAATATTCAATCTGTGTGTGAGTGTGCACGTGTCAGTGTGTACGTGTTGTGCGTGTGTACGTGTTTGCGTGTGTGTGTATGTGTGTGTGTACGCGCATGCGCATGTGTGTGTGGAAATAATGGCACAAGAACTAGACAATCATACACTTCACCATTAAATATTTCACTTCTTGAACATAGATATTGCTAACCATTATAATAGAGTCATATAGAAAGGTGCCTAGGTAGAAAAAGGACCCTATGCAACATGTTATGTGATAGGCCGAGGAAAGGTAATTGCCGGAGATCACTGACCTACATTAAGTAGGTATGGATTTCAAGGTAACAATAGCGAAACTTCTGTCCTAAGTTTTACATGCCATTTGTGTTTTATCTATCTATCAAACAATCAATCTATCTCTCTCTCTCTCTCTCTCTCTCTATATATATATATATATATATATATATATATATATATATATATATATTTATCTGTGTATGTATAAAATTATATTATATTACATTGTGTTATATCATATCATATATCATATTTATATTTTATTATATTACATTATATTATATTTGCGTTAGTAAAGCCATGTCAACTTGAAAGTTTTAGTTGATCAAATCGAACCTAGCACATACGTTTTAAGTTTGATACTTATTCTAGCTTTTCATTTTGGCGAACCGCTAAATGGAGGAAGTCGCATACAACTTAATAGTGAGAAGACATGAAAAAAAAATTATAAATACACATTCCATGAATGTCTTGTAAACTATAATTATTTTCTAAACTGCAATTTTTTTCCTTACCTGAACATTGTCTCACTTAATATAATGTTTAATTTCGTGTAATTTATTTGCCGACTATGTCATGCTGACGATTTTAATAAGAATGAAATGCTGTTATTTATTATTACAATTTGTTTATAATGAACAAGAGGTAATAATTATGTATATTCTTTGCCTCTTATTCCTTGCCCTTCGATTTAAAATTCAAACTGAACTAGAATTTATTATCGCCCTTACAAGAGCGAGCCACCAGGGCACACCGTGTGAATATGCATATGTGCTTATGTGTGAGTGGTCGTGGGTGTGCGTGCGTATGTAGGTAAATGACAAACTAATTCTTTATTTTATTAATCAAACGATTAGATAAGCAATATCATAGATAGTTCGAGAAAAATTTGGCTGGCTGCTGTATTAAGAATGAAAACAAGTGGAATAAAACCAACTAGTGACACATTTCTATGGGAAAGTGGCCCACCCAAAGTATGTTACATCATAAGATTTCACATCAAAAACTATGCAAATGAAATACATAAAATGAAATGCGATTATGTGTATGTGTGTGTGCCCGCATGTATATGTTTGTATGAATGTAGGTGTACACAAGCAGATATATGTATGCATGCCTATGTATGGAAGTACACTAAATTTATTAAAAAAAACATCTTATGTAGTTTTGGCTTTCGTTATATCCGATCCAAATCTTTCTCGTTTTAATATTTGCTTCATATCATAATATAGCATGAAACAACTTGAAACAATACTAACAAAAACTACCTGTATATTTGAGCTACTAAGTTTAATTACAAACGGAAGAGAAAGTAAAATTGATTTCGCAGCCGTGGTTAAGATACCTGTATTGCAATGTAATGCAGTCGTTCAGTCCGCGGCAATAGTAACGGTAATAACATCTATTAGAAAGACAATTGCCACATAATGATAACATATATATACATACATACATACATACATATAATTATGTATGTATATATATTAGTATATATACATAGATTTATGGATAATGGGCCACACACACAGACATATTCAATTCATATAATTATATGTATATATGTATACATATATAAAATTACGACAAAATTCATGCACATATAAATATATGCATAAGTATATATTACATGCACACACACACACACAAGCACACATCCGCGTGTGCGTGCAAACTTTACGCATTTATGTGTAATTGTGTCTATATGATAACATTGTCACACCCAAAATCTGTTTGTTCTCGATCTCTGCCCCTCCTACTCTATTTCCATTCCAAGTAGAGCTTCACAAAATAAACAATGCCAAACATGAAAATATAAAACCACGCATACACTTATTCGGGTATAAATATGTATATATGTATATATATATAGATAGATATAGATATATACACACACACGCACGCACACACACACACACACACACACACACACACACACACACAC
>NC_068984.1:47789408-47789650 GCF_001194135.2 Octopus bimaculoides | reverse complement strand
ATATATATATATATATATATATATATATATACATATGTCTATATATACAGACATGCATACATACAGACATACATTCATAGATATGTATATATAACTATATACACATCTATATATATATATATATACATACATGCTTCATATATATACAACCATATACACATAAATGCTTATGTATGTTCATATAAATTCATCTTTGGATACATATATACATATATATATATATATATGTGTGTGTGTGTGTG
>NC_068984.1:47783718-47788506 GCF_001194135.2 Octopus bimaculoides | reverse complement strand
ATATATATATATATGTGTGTGTGTGTGTGTGTGTGTGTGTGTGTATAGATAACATATATTTATATATATATATATATAATCACAATGCCATATATACATGTGCGCATACACATGCACGCTGACATGAAGCATATGTGTGTGCATACATATGGCTATGTAAGTGTTCCCATCCACGCTCCCACACGATTTCCGTGTATGTATCAAGCCATTACGGTTACTGTGTACGATATGTCACTAGAGAGTGCTATTAATATCACAGGTAAATAATAAAAGAGAAGAAAAATATCTTTAGGGTTTTTTTCCAGGATAATTTTCTACTATTTTGAGGATTCTGTTCATTCACTCCTCATTTTATTCTTTCCTGTTTTCTTTGTATTTCAGTTTCTTGGAGTGGTGAAGTACCTGATAATCAATTCTCCTGTTTTAGAGTCGGCACTCAAAGAGAAATTATAGATATATCACAGTTTCCCGTATCACTCTTTCTCCAAAGAAATCATATTAATACTTAATAGTTGTCACTAAGTTTTTCATGCCATCCTTTAAGAAATTCTCTCTTTATATTAGTCGTTGTTGTAATATAGCCACTGCACAGCTATAAGTGAAAGAGTTACGTTGAGGTTGTGAAAAGAATAAACGAGTTTGCATCGATGTATTTGGAAAAAGAATGAAAGTGTTCTCACCAATACGTTTAGAAAATAACGTAACATGTGACAATATTTCTATAACAAATACATTTACTCTAAGTTTCTCCACTAATTTTTCTAGCTGGTTTGAAGGTTATCAAAAAGTGTTATGTACTTTAAAAGGGCTTTGGTCATATTTCACACATAAAGAAACCTCACTTTGTATTATAGGATTAGAATCTGCAAAATCCTTTATTAATACACTTTATTTTCAAGTAAAAATACCTGACACAATATTCCTTATAATTGATTCGTATGATCAATTGTTATTCGCCTACGAGTATGAAGTGATAGTTGAATTCTACACGCTTTCATTTGTTGCTTTAAATTCCTAGACAGTTACTAGGATATATAGACACCCGCTCTGCCCTCATAAACTCGACCCCGTGAAAATAGCAAAGTTAAAGTGGCAGAGGAAGGAGAGAAGATTGCACAAGTAGTCCGGTGGTAAATGTAACTGAGCAGGCTGGAGCAAGATCAAATTAAGTGGCATACTGAAGGACACAGCAAATTATCCGGTCTTGGAATCGAACACAAATCTTATGATCGTGAGCACAACTCCCCATCTGCTAGAACACGCACCTTCACATTTGTACGAATCTCTCTCTTTCTCTCTCCATCCCTAGTTCACTCGCTCTCTCTTTCTTTTTATATATATATACACGCTTACACAAAACATACACACATATATGTATATGGTGTGTGTGTGCATGAGTGAGAGAGAGAGAGAGAGACGAAGAGAATAGAGTAAATTCCCTTGTTACCTTGAACCTGACCTAGTTTTCATTGTTCGCATGCGAAAATGATGTTTTATTCATTAGTTTTATTTTCACTCTATATTTTCCGTTTCTTCAAAGAAATACTCCTGTTGCTTCATTTATTAACTGCCGAAGACGGATGAAAACCCATGCTGTTTCAAATTCGCTGAAATTGAATGATATAACTTATATTGTGAATTAACAATTACGTATTTTTAGATTGTATTTTTTAAATCAATTACTCGGACGATGACATTAAATACCCATGACCGTTTTAGACTCCGTCAGATTTTCAAATTCGATGTGGTTGATGTTCAGTTTGGACTCCAATAGATTAATGCCTGTAGAGAAAACATGAGATGAAAGGGAATCGCACAGAGATGTAGATGTTTGGCGGAAGATGTGTGCGAAGTATTTAATGCAGGGTTTGAATCTAAAGCATAATACAGATGATAAAGTGTAAGAGAGGTAGGGTTTGCTGGATAGGACCAGACTGCTAGTTCGCGCATGTGTGCCTGTTACTTTGTCAGTTGAAAGACAGACGAAAAGAAATATGCATGATTTAAGTTAGACATTGTGTAATTCAACAATTCGTATTTGTTAAATGAAATCATATTCAGCATTTACAACCTTGTAGATTATTACGGTTTAAATACGCATACGATTTTGGCAAAGAATGTTTAACCAAGAGATGTTAACCAGTTAGAAACAAGTTGTAGATGTTAGCATCACCGATACTGCTAATAGACTGGAATAGGATTGACACAAAAGGTTTTCACCGAACACAAGCAAGAAGCAAATTTTAACAGAAAAACTAATTATGGAAATATATTGTCACGAGATTTAGACGGGACTCACTGTGTTGCAATCGGGAGATGCCAGATGTATATTGTAATATATGCTAATTAGATAAAAAGAAATGGCACAACTTCGTGACAAGGACTAGAAAGATATAGTGTGTTTATGCGGGGTTGATATATTCTGCGTAAATATAATTTATGGATTAGATTGGTAGATTAGAGAGCATAAGACAGACTGTTGCACACCCTTTAGTACTAAGTTCCGACTCTCTTCGCACTGAGTTCAAATTCTTGCCGAAATCAATTTGCGTTTCATCCTTTCGGGGTGGATAATAGGTACTAAAATGAAGGGGTGAATTGTTGGAAATGCCAGATGCTCGTATAGGATACTTTGCACTCTCTATTCTTGCATTCTGAAAGCATTCTGAAAGCAGAACCTACAACGATATTGGTCTGAAGTTAAAACAGCCCAAAGACAGTGGTCTTTCCATTGAATAAAATCGTATCGTTGGCGTAAATGGGGAAACTTATATCCAACTGCTATTCTCCATCCAAAATTACTTATCAGGTGAAACACATCATGCTGAACTTACATGATCAAATTTGACCAATAGATTTCCTAGACATATATTTTCCTGGTAAAGAGTGGTGTTACATGGTCTGCAACGGAATTTGACACAGTATGTACATGTTATTCGGGCTAAATTTGACGATTTTCTTATGTCTCCTTTTTTCGGGAATAACTTGATGTATTGGTGAACAGTCAAGATCGTAAAGATTAAAGACAAAGAGATAGCTGACGAGGAAGATTTGAAGCCATCTGAATATTGGAAATGAGTTACCTGTATTATGATAAATCACGCCAACTGTCAAACTGCCAATGCTGTAGCTCAATGCTCTGTGAACAATGTAGGATATGACAGGGATAGTTGCAATGGAGGTGGAGGCGCAATGGCCCAGTGGTTAGGGCAGCGGACTCGCGGTCATAGGATCACGGTTTCGATTCCCAGACCGGGCGTTGTAAGTGATTATTGAGAGAAAACACCTAAAGCTCCACGAGGCTCCGGCAGGGGATGGTGGTGAACCCTGCTGTACTATTTCACCACAACTTTCTCTCTCTCTTACTTCTTGTTTCTGTTGTGCCTGTAATTCAAAGGGTCAGCCTTGTCACACTGTGTCACGCTGAATATCCCCGAGAACTACGTTAAAGGTGCACGTGTCTGTGGAGTGCTCAGCCACTTGCACGTTAATTTCACGAGCAGGCTGTTCCGTTGATCGGATCAACTGGAACCCTCGACGTCGTAAGAGACGGAGTGCCAACAACAACAGCTGCAATGGAGACAGCAAATTCGTGGCCAGCAGGACGTAACACCACAGGAATTCTGACTGCATCCAGAATTCGTCCGGCAACTGATGAACAGTCTTAGGCTAAATTCAGACAGTTGGAGAAGATTGTGGTCAAAGCCTGGCGGGATAGGTTTTCTGGTGAAATGTCATATGTGTGGCAGCGGGATTCGGCTCCTTGGCATACCTCCAGAAAATGTCAGAAGTGGTTGTCGGGGAATTTTTACGAAATCCAGTCTTAGTTTCTGGCCTCTAAATTCCCCCGATAGTAATCCCATTGATTACTATGTGTGCGATTCGGTTGAGAAAGATATCAACCGTTAAACAAAGGTTGATCAAGATCAAGATCAAGCAGATATTCGGAGACCTTCCCAGGGACACAGGGTGGATTGCATACAGCAGGTTCTAAAGCGGTTTCGAGGCCGTGAAGGAAGGCAAGAATGGCTACCTTGAGTATATTGTCATCTCCAAGCCATAATCTAGTTGATATTTTTCATGTTTTTTAAAAAATACTTTTATTTTTGGATAGGGTATTGTGTTTTCTTTTCTTTTTATACAATCTGTTAAATTTAGCCCGAACACCATGTACATATTGATGGCCACACCATTATTGGATTCCAGTTTGTGAAACATCGCACCAAACGTACACATTATTACAATGTAACAGTTTGTATAAAGTACTATTTGAAGTCAAATAAAACTTTTTCCGAATTACCATTTGTCAAACTCTATGCAGATTTTTTTTTCCATGTACTCTATGCTGAAAAGACATAAACAGTGCACGAATGTAACTTTCGAAAATATACAGAATTCTTACAAGATTCATGTTATGCTTTGTGTTCTTCGAAACGCAGTAATTTGTAAGGACAACCGCTGACAAAACTCCGTTAAGAAAACTAACATGTTTATTTCTGCCATTCCTCTCTTATTGGTTGTTTCAACAAATCTGGACGTAGCGCAAAATCGACTTAAATGCTTCACTAAATCGAATTTAGCAATTCAATCACCCCAAACTTGACTCCAATTATACACACTGAGAAAAAATGGGTAAATACTATTATTCTCTTTATTTGAATTTTTATATTTTTTTTATTCGCCTCGTTTCCGCCTGCGTTCATAGTTTTGCTCATATTTCACTTACTTTCGTTCTTTCGCCTGCTTACTGGCGAAACATATATATATATATATATGTGTGTGTATGTG
>NC_068984.1:47782835-47783478 GCF_001194135.2 Octopus bimaculoides | reverse complement strand
TGCTTGATTTTCCCAATTTCCCAAAAGACACTTTGTGTAATATATTTTTCTTCCACTTTGCACTTTTTCCCCTTTCCTTCGAAGATTGAGAAAAATTATATAAAATGAAATTTTTTTGTAGCTTCTGTTCTTTTCCTTCCTATATTAAAGTAGTTCTCCGAGATAAATAATTATATCGTACAGTGGCAAAATACGAAAACGAAATTCATAATAATAAAACTAAAAATTAGGGTAAAATTAAAGATAGTTATAATTATTATTATATTTTTACCACAAGAACCACTAAGAAGATAACACTCAAATACGGTACCGTACAGTTAAGTGCCACAAATCATGGCATTAAATAGTATATATTGAAATTGTGTGACAAATACATAAAAGCAAAAGCATAGATACACATGTATGTAAGTGTGTGTGGGTGGGTGAGCGCGTGTGTAAAAGTGTGTCTGAGTGTGTGAGTGTGTATTTCTTCTAAAAAGTTGAAAAGTTAAAATGCGATGCAATCAGTAAGAGTCACCAGTACAGTGTGCATATTGTACACACCGACACACGCATACACACAGACGCACACGCACACACACACACACACACACACACACACACACACACACACACACACAAGCGCACACAAACACCCATAGCT
>NC_068984.1:47780553-47781650 GCF_001194135.2 Octopus bimaculoides | reverse complement strand
TAGATAGATAGATAGATAGATAGATAGATAGATAGATAGATAGATAGATAGAAATGCGGCGAGCTGGCAGAATCGTTAGCATGCCGGGCGAAATGCTTACTGGTATTTCGTCTGCCGTTACGTTCAAATTCCGCCGAGGTCGACTTTGCCTTTCATCTTTTCGGGGTCGATAAATTAAGTTCCATTTACGCTCTTGGGTCAATGTAATCGACTTAATCACTCTGTCTGTCCGTGTTTGTCCCCTCTATCTTTAGCCTCTTGTAGGCAATAAAGAAATAAGATAGATATATAGATAGGGAGGTAGGGAGAAAGGTAGCTAGGTATATAGATAGATAGATAGATAGATAGATAGATAGATAGATAGATAGATAGATAGATAGATAGATAGATAGATAGATTGTACATTATCTTCAAGTGAAGCAATATTAAATAAAACGAATAGTTATCTATGAATCATACATTATATATAAACACCGCTGAAAAGCAACTAAAGCGGTTGTACACTAATATAAATGTCCACATAGAAGTGTTGTGTCTAAAATCGAACTATATATCGGAGGAAGACGAACAGTCGTCCCAACAGCGACGAAGGATAACGCCAGATGAATTACGGCCTTGTTTGGTTTTCTTAATGACATTTACTCGCAGACACCTTGAAACGCAAAGGAGATTTGTAGCCTCCGATTAAAGAAACGTTAAAAAATACATTTATTAATATTAAAATCAGTCAGAGGGCTGAAAAAATTATCCAGTGTACACTGCATGCTACATTATTTACATTATTTACTTTGTTTACATTCGACGGATATTTTTCCTCATCTTGTTGTTAACACAACGTTTCGGCTGATATATCCTCCATCCTTCTTCAGGTTTCTTGTGGAAATTTCGAGTCTGGGTTCTCATTCCTAAGGTATTTTACGATGTTATTATTGTTATTATTATTTCATTATTATTATTGTTATTATTATTATTATTATTATTATTATTATTATTATTATTATTATTATTATTATTATTATTATCATTATTATTATTATTATTATTATTATTATTATTATTATTATTATTATTATTATTATTATTATTATTATTATTAT
>NC_068984.1:47778728-47780229 GCF_001194135.2 Octopus bimaculoides | reverse complement strand
ATCATCAGTTTTTATGTTACAATTTTATAACAGGCGAAAAGAAAAAGACAGAAAAAAAAGGAAAGAAAAAGAGAGGAAGAAGAATATTTAATCAAACAGTTTTGTATAAATTTGATGATATTCTCCTGTCATCTTCTTCATTCCTCCAGGGCGTGATGTTAATAAACCGCAAACATATTTCTCCTCGTGAGAAGTGAAAGTAGGGCAGATTCAGAATATTCTCTGAGAATATGCACTTTCAAATCTTCTTCAAAATTGCAACAGTTGTGACGTTCTATACAAAAACTGCTTAGAAACTTGCTGCACAATTACTCATTTACAAGTTCAAACTTTTCCCACTAAATTTTGTTTCATTCGTTATATTGGAAATTCTCTTAGCTCCATGTGGAGCATAGGGCCGGTTTCCCGGTTTCCATGGCGTATGTGTTCGCCACTAGCTGGACGGGACGCCAGTCCATCGCATCTTTTTACTCAAGGAGCCGGAAGAAAGAGTGAGAGAAAGTTGGGGCGAGAGAGTACAACAGGGGTCACCACCACCCCCTGCTGGTGCCTCGTGGAGCTTTAGGTGTTTTCGTTAAATAAACACACACAACGCCCTGTCTGGGGATCGAAACAGCGATCCTCCGAGCGCGAGTTCGCTGCCCTAACCACTGGGCCATTGCGCCTCCACTCATTCGTTATATTAGTGAATGTCTAAGCGTCTATTTGGAAAAACTAGGATTTTCAGAAAAAGAAAGAAAGAAATACGTAAATAGACCAGTAAAACTAGGCAAGACATTTCTAAACTTCTACGTGTAATATTTATCCTTCTTGCTATGGAAATTCCATCCGAGGAGATTTGCTTTAGTGTACATGTGTGCCCTGTTTCATTTTGTAATTACCATAACTTCTGCAGTTTAACCCGAGGTACAATGCTATGAAATATCATTGCTTAATTAATGCCGTTTTCCAGTAACTGAACCCGGTAAAAGTACAAGTATACTTTTCTAAGGCAACATTTACCAATGTTTCAACCATTTTATATCGGAGAAATATTTTTGAGATTCATTTCAAAACAACTCAACTTAGCATCTAAAATATTTCTGACCTGAACTACTACTACTACTTCTTCTTCATCTTCTTCTTCTTCTTCTTCTTCTTCTTCTTCTTCTTATTATTATTATTATTATTATTATTATTATTATTATTATTATTATTATTATTATTATTATTATTTATGTATTTATTATTTACTCCTGATAACCTTATCAAGATGGCTGATAAAGGAAATCAGTGTAGAATTCTATGCACTCACGCAGATACATATACATGTATATATATATATATATGTGTGTACATATATATGTATATATATATATATGTATGTGTGTGTGTGTGTTTGTGTGGGTGTGTGTGCTTGTGCGTGTGTGCGTGTGCGTTTGTGTGTGTGTGTATATGTATATACAATGTATATACATATATATATGTATATATATGTGCATGTGTGTGTATATATGTATAT
>NC_068984.1:47777876-47778320 GCF_001194135.2 Octopus bimaculoides | reverse complement strand
ATATTCTGTCTGATCAATAAGTTTTCGGAGTGTTGCCATAGTAACAAAGCTAAATCACGCACAGTAAACCGATTGGTGAAGATAGCCCTTGACCTCTGCTCTGCATGCGCACTAAAATTTGGCGTTCTACCTCATTTCTGCTGTTTGCAACAGTGCTTGGAAGGAAGGCGTGTAGCGCTTGATCGTCCCATTAACCATGACAGAGTAAGTTGTTATGCGACACTTGCTCAGATGCCTACGCAAATTTGCAGAAAGTATATTGAAGGCCTCCGTGTTGAGCGTGTTGAGTCTGAAGCCGTATGGGAAGATGAATGGAGGCATAACGTTGCCATCACAAGTGATCAGATCAAACACCATAATGTTGACTGGATGTTTGATTTTTATCACTCTCAGTACATGTCCTCAGACTGACACCCAAACACTCTGAAACGTTTGCATTGGAGT
>NC_068984.1:47774919-47777605 GCF_001194135.2 Octopus bimaculoides | reverse complement strand
ACACACACATATTACTTATATATAATATATGTGCGTAAGTAGTTCATCCTCTCTCAAGAATACCGTAGCTCGAATATTTCTCACACCCTCAGACATGGATTGTGTATGAGTCTGAAACCATTCATATGATGTGTGTGGGGGGTGGGGGTGGATGCATGCTTGTGTGTGAGAGAGAGAGAGAGAGCTTGTGCAAATGTCAACGTTGACATAATATTTTATCAAATCACACTACACATTGTTTTTTATCAGTTCGGTTCTAAATCTTTCCATGTGACAAGATATGGTGCCATACTGTCAGTCATTGAGGCGCTATGTTACGTAGAGGTCATGGCCAAAAGATGGCTATCCATAAGTAGGTTTCATTTGCTATCTTTTTTATCAATGCGTACGAGAACATTTTATCTTGATTTTGTTTTTGATGTTTTTATCTGTTTACAAATTTGGTGTTTTTATGCTGTTCTTTTTTTTATTTTTTTACTTTTTCCCGTTTACTTTTGAAAAATTATTTATTGGTTTCTTCGAATATCTTCATGATTTTTCTGTTTATAATGAAGGTTAAAGGTTTCATTATATGTGTAAGAGTATCCTAGCAACAGAAAGTTTATTACATTTACATCTAATATTGGTTTCAAATTTCGACTCATAGTCAGCAATTTCGGGGGAAGTGGGTAAGTTGATTACATCGACCCTAGTGATCAAGTGTTACTTATTTCATCGATCCCGAAAGGATCAAAAGCAAAGTCGACCTCGGAGGAATTTGAACTCAGAACGTGAGGACGGACGAAATGCCGATAAGAATTTTTTCCGGCGTGCTAACGATTGTACCAGCTCGTGCACAATAACAATACAATTATTATAACCATGTTCATGTAAGAATATCTATATACATAGGCGTAAGAGTGGCTGCGTGGTAAGTACCTTGCTTACCAACCACATGGTTCCGCGTTCAGTCCCATCGCGTGGCACCTTGGGCAAGTGTCTTCTACTATAACCTCGGGGCGAGCAAAGGCTAGTGTTTATCCCAGATGAATTGTCACAAAACAAAATGGACATCCTTGCATACATATTTCCCACATCCGATAACCTGATGTACCCATAGATAGGATAGAGTAGGATAAAGTTATATCTTGGAGAAGAGATTTAATAATTAAAAGAATTCAATTAGATCAAGCAAGAAAAAATCACAGTATCATCTGCGACTATACATAGTCTGATTACTACAATTTATTTGCCTGTATTTAGGGTTATTAGGAATTAGAAATTAACTTGCATTTAGGGTTACTAAGAAAAGATCAAATCTCTATTTTCTTACTAAGAAAATAGAGATTTGATCTTTAAGAGGAATCATTAAGAGGAATTAATAAAATGTATGGGATAAAATATCTTTCTTGTTCATCTTTACTAACAGTGATAGTTGTATTTTCTATGGTAATAACAGCTCTTTGCTTTGGCCAGGGATTTTAGTAAAAGTAGGTAATGTAATTGAATAACAGTCACATACTACATGCTACCATAAAAGGTTTTGGTTTTGTCCGATGATATATAATTTTTTAAGGGAAGAAGTGTAAGGGTGGATTCACGAGAAACTATTATATTCTGATTTAGAGAACTTTGTGAGTTGATGTAAACCTTCCTAAGTCTTACTCTCTTCACCAGGTGTAAAAGAACTGTTGCACATATTCTTTGTTGGAGTGGTGTTTTGTTTATTCGATTTAAATTGAAAGTTGCTGTATGAGTAATTACTATCTCATTCTTCCCGTGAAAATTTCTGTTTACTCGATTATATGTTATAGTTAATGTCTTTTAGATGGGCTGGAAATTATTTGGTGGGAAATTCAACGAGGATTGTTCTATGTTTAACTTGTATCTATCTTGTTTATTTACTAATCAAAATATAAAAACCGCATACACATGAAGACACACACATACATATAAGATATACATAACCTACATGTATATGTGTATGTATATGTGTCTGTGCACGTGTGTGTATATATATATGTATGTGTGTGTGTGTGTGTGTGCGTGCGCGCGCGCGTGTGTGTGTATGTAATTTAGAGTCAGCACTGAAAGTTACGACGTTTTGTGTACGAATACATCAATGTAAACAGTGCGAACGAACATAACAAAAAAGTGATTGTATCGCACTGCTAATATAGAAACGTAGGATACAGTATTGACTTATAAACCTTTAATACAATATTATATTATGGTCATAAACAAATATACGATGTCCCTACCAGCAATTATTATGTACATACCAATATGCAATTAATCTATCTAATAGTGCTACAACGCTAAATTCAGTTGATACTTAAGTGGTTACTTAAGCAATGTGTTCATGGATGGTTAATGGGTTGGTGTGGTACTGAAAAAAGAGCAATAATTCCTGAAATATGCATATACACCCATTAACTATTTTTCTATCTTCGATTGCATTGCTTACATCAACGTATTCGTGTACGAAACGTCGTAACTTTCAGTGTTGGCACTAAATCCTGTACAGGACCTGTAGAGATACCTTAAAATTGATTGTGTCGCACTGCTAAAACGAAAACGTAGGATACCATATTGACTTATAAACTTTTCATATATTTGGTACTTTAATATGGTTGCCAAACGAAATACGGTGTTCTGATATATATATAAATATATATATATATATATATATATATATATATATATA
>NC_068984.1:47772535-47774074 GCF_001194135.2 Octopus bimaculoides | reverse complement strand
CGAAAAATACCTTAGGAATGAGAATCGAGGTTCGAAATTTCCCCAAGACACCTGATGAAGGCTGGAGGATATATCAGCCGAAACGTTGTGTTAGCAACAAACAAGATGAGGACAAATATCTGTCAAATGTAAATAATGTAAATAATGTACATAATTCCTCGTCTCTTAAATACAAAACTGTATGATTATAGAGCTTCGCATTTTTTTGTTTTTTGTTTTTTGTTAAAATTCTGGCGACCAGGATTAAGTCTGGATTCCCCGCCACCGTATAGTTCGTGAATCTACAGGATGTAGGTTTGCGATACTATCCCTTTTCCATCGTAGATGGGCAGATTTACCATCTTGCTATGATGGGTATTATGTCCGTTTATTTATCCGTCTGTCCGTCTCTTTGTCTGTTCCCTCTTCACGGCCAGACGGCTGGACCAATAGTTACGATATTTTTCGGGATTACAAAGACGGTCGCCAGGAAGGTTTTTAGCATTAAAAAATGAGAAATATGATTATTTCATGGGTACCGATTCTTGAATTGATAAAAAACCTTCGCATTTTCATTAAAAATCCACTAAATTTCGTCGTATAGTTTGTGGCCCCCATCGTAGGTACGAAGGAGGTCGCGAGGACGGTTAATAGCGAAAATAAAGTGGGAAAAGTGTGTGTCAGTATATAGAGTGTGAGATTATTTAGTGGTTATTGAAGTGTGTCATTCTCGAGCAGGATTCGAAACAGCTAATCGAAGCGGCAGTTGTTTACATCTTAGCTTTGTCAACGAAAATAACCTATGGTACCAGATCATCCAGACATTATTAATATAGAACAGTGGGAGGTAAGTTTTAACTTGATTTTTTAGTGCTGACCAAACAGAAAATATCGTCTACAAAGATGTTTTGTAATCATATTGAATATGATTCATAATTTGAATAAGAGAATTTGTGAACTTCGAACGTATAAAAGCATAAACAAGCGTAAAATAGTGTAAACAACTAAAATAAAAGTATATTTGAATAACATTTTTTTCTTAATACTTTTTATATAGTGGTCAAGGGAAGCTCTAATTTTCGTTAGGAGTGGTCTACATAACCATTCATGATACAGAAGCTGGGAATCTATTCCAGTTCGGGAGTGAATTCTCATCACATGTCACTCAGTTGCAAACACATGTCATATAGCTACATATAGGCCCGAAATTTTGAGAGATGGGACCAGTCGATTAGATCGACCCCAGTACCGCAACTGATACTTAATTTCTTGACCCCGAAGTTTTGAAAGGCAAATTTGACCTCGGCGGAATTTGAACTCTGAAGGTATAGTCAAACGAAATACGTATAACCAACAATAATGTGATTTCTCTAAGACATCACCCAGTTATCTATGAAGTCCATTTACACATTTCTCAATACACACTGCTCAGTTTATGTTCCCGTCGTAGATGGGTAGACTTGCTAGTATATATAATAGCAAATGTAAAATTTTAACAATTCATAATAAATTATTATACCGTATTTCTTTATTGTGTATATTTTTCCTATCTGTATACAC
>NC_068984.1:47766975-47767998 GCF_001194135.2 Octopus bimaculoides | reverse complement strand
ACAAGGACAGACAAACGGATTAAGTCGATTATATCAACCCCAATGCGTAATTGGTACTTACTTAATCGACCCCGAAAAGATGAAAGGCAAAGTCAACTTCGGTGGAATTTGAACTCAGAACGTAGCGGCAGATGAAATAGCGCTCGGCGTTTTAACGTTTCTGCCAGCTCGCTGCTTTAGATGTTTTCAAAATACTATGAAAGAACAGAATATATAATCAAAACGACTCTAACGTTATCCAACAAGATGTAATGTGAAGTGATAACTTGAAAATTTACACATGTGATTTCTTTCTGTTTAATCAAACGTCCCGTTTTTCATTATCGGCGTTTCATCGACTCAGACCTTGAGTAAAGTGACTGCACACAGTCGTTCG
The DNA here is from genome assembly GCF_001194135.2 of Octopus bimaculoides. Taxonomy (NCBI): domain Eukaryota; kingdom Metazoa; phylum Mollusca; class Cephalopoda; order Octopoda; family Octopodidae; genus Octopus; species Octopus bimaculoides. The sequence goes on along the minus strand of NC_068984.1, from coordinate 47,767,622 downwards.
ATTTGCTAGAAATAGTTAATACATCCTCAAATCACTCCCTTCTGCTTTCATAAAGAAGGTGTCTGTGATGAATGTTAATCAAAGGAAGACATTTTTTTTTTTTAATTAAAACTATAAAAATACAGCCGGAGTAGTTACAGCTGTAATACTTTTCATCATTGATCTGCCCGATTAGAAATAAACTCGAACTAAAATAAAACATCAACAACAACAACAACAACTATAACCAGAGCTAACGTAAACATTTCTCTGATAGCCATCGTAGCGTTAAGCACTTGTACAAAAATCTAAATAAGCTTAAGATTATCACACTACAGAGAGATAAAACAAGCAGCCAACCGACAAACCAACCAACTACTGAGCAACTACGTCATCCTCCTCTTTCACTATATTCTGTAAAAATTCTTTCTAAATATTGTTGGTTAACTGCGAGAAAATTCAAAGATTGCATTGATATTATCAGGTTATTTCATAGATACCAACCTAGTGTGTATTAGAGAAACAACCCCACCCGTGAATAACACTAATATTTATTACACAACTCTCTCCCTCTCTCTCTCTCACACACACTTTCCTTGCCTTCTCCTCTCTCTTTCTCTCTTTCTCTCTCTCTCTCTCTCTCTCTCTCTCTCTCTCTCTCTCTCTCT
>NC_068984.1:47757931-47766773 GCF_001194135.2 Octopus bimaculoides | reverse complement strand
TATATATATATATACACATACATAGATATATACATATATATATATATATATATATACATATGCATAAATGTAAATATTCATGCATATATAAATATACAAACACACATACATACATACATACATACATATATATATGCATATGTAAGTATATAGATATAAACACTCATACATATATACACATGATTAAATGCATACTTACATTGCATATATACAAACACATACTTACACACATCACTTCGTGGTCATACGTTTAAATAGATAGGTAATTTTCTCAAGGATTTTTGTATAATAATGTGTAGCTAATTAGGGAAAGAGCTAACCTCTAATGCAGCCAAGCAATACTATATTTTCAATTAATTAAAATTTCACCTATAATGAACATAAAAAATCATTATATTTAATCTTAATTCTGATGAAGAAAGAGGATTCAGAGCAACCTCGATTTCCAAATTGATCAAAAACTAAATCTGGACATGCAGTAGAGTCAATTCGATTTTTGCTAAGAATGGTGTCTATAACGAACGCTTTAAGTTTCTTCAATCCTTTTCTCATTAAAAGTGTAGTTTTCGTTGCTCAACACTTTTGTCTTACTACATTAGTTACATTGAGTACCATTTAGTTACACCTTGCGAAGAAATCTTTGTATATCATTGTTTTAAGTTTGCAAATCAGTAGTGTTTTTTTTTTATCGTTTCTATTCTCCTATTCACGATTAAGATGATGTTTCACTAAGAATGTCGGAAATATATCCGGAAGTGTCACCACAGTTGAAAAAGAGCAGAACAAATCATGCAAATTTGGAGGAATCTAATTTTCATGTTTGCCTCATTTGTTTTTCAAAAGAGTTATCAGTAACGTGTAAGGTTGCTGTTTTGAATTAAGAAATAAAGTTTCAATGTTTATTTTAAAGACTGCTTCCATTATTGATTATACTCATCGAACATGTAACGTAATATTGTACAATGATGTACATGATTCATTAGTAAAAACTGGTAACCCTTCGTGAAAGATCTATTGGATTTCAATACCGCCAATGAAAAAATTTACCTGTAAATAGGCTATCGCCTACCCAATCTATCTGCACTGAAGAGGTGAGAAAGTGAATTTATTCAGCCTTAGTTTAAAGCAATACTCTGTAAAATCATGAAACGTATGACAGTATTCTTGCATGGCAATACAAATTTTCATGTATCATTATACACCGTCACGTGTTGCTACAGAACTACGAAGCACAAGTAAACGGCTAGAAAATATGCGATTTTATAACACAGATTACCAGCAATTATGTTTTATATTGCCGTATATATATATATATATATATATATACATACATAATGTCGTTTCCTTTAAGAAAAGGTTAGAAATGACTTTTGAGAATTTTATGTGGATTCTTTTGAAATATATGACGCTTGACTCATTAAAATTTATTTAAATTCACTAATACAATGGTTTATCAGTAGTAATAAAATGTATGTGCATTGCCCTGAGGTTTTTGGGGTTACAATAATTTCCTTGAAACGAAAATATATGCAGGAAACGTTTTACTGTCTAATCAAAAACCATCTTAAAAGACTAATAAAAGGGTCTATGAAAGATTCATACACTGTCTCCTGGAATTGACTATTGCTATTAAACTTGTACCACAGAGCATTGTTTGATGTCACATTGGATTCTTCTCGTTCCTTTGACTCCAAATCTACAAATATTTGAAGGAAGTATTGTATAAGTTTTCGAGCTGGTTGGTTTGCAGTCAAAACTGCCCAAACTCTGGTTTTAGTCATTGCCAGCACATGGGCAATTGCGCTCACACCCACAAAAATCCACACATTCACTCACGCAGAACGTGACCCGTATTTTTTTCAGTGTACCATTATCATACTCATACAAAAATGTGTTTACATTGTCATTTCACCTCCAGTCAGGCTTTATAATACTGGTTTCAAATTTTGGCACAAGGTTAGCAATTTCGAGGTTGAGGGTAATCGATTACATCGTCATTTGCATTCAACTGCTGCTTATTTTATCGACCACGAAGTAACTAGCAAAGTCGACTTCGGTGGAACTTCAACTCAGGACGTAAAGACAGGCAAAATACCACATTTTGCTCTGCGTGTTAACGATTCGGCCGGCTCACTGCCTTCCTTGTGCTTTGTAATATTAAAATATATTTCTGTCCTTATTTATAAAGCATTATGCATAAAACAGATCCTGTATAATTAATGATGAGCTATCAAATATACAGATATGTAGATTGGGTAACCTAGTCCAGCGTTTGTTTTGTACTTGTTTTCTATGACATCTGTTCCATGCCATTCATTGGAGGGGTGCGTTTCTCTGAAGAACGGTTAAAAAGTCGCGCTACAGATTAAAGGAGGACTCACGACTTCTCTTTAGCGCACATCGTAGCACAGAAAGAATGTGTTTAGATTTATATTTTACCTACAGTTAAACTATGTGATAGTTATGCATACATACACACATACAAGTATGTGCGTGTATATAATATTTTCAATATTTAAAGTTTAATGTTTGATAGATAAGAAAAACTGATAAAATATTATCTGGACGTTTAGAAATGTAAAACCCATTATCACTTTATCAAAGTAGGGAAATACAACTGACATATGTATGCCTGTCAAGAAGACTTCGTGTATTTACATATAAACATTCCATATATTTGCATGTATACCTCATAATCATACATCTATAGTTACAGCACAGTATGCGTATATACTTGCTTGTGGTTGTGTCTAGACAGAAATACATACACTTACACACATATATATCATCGTTGAGAGATGTTTTGTTTACTTTAAGTTGTCGTTCTATCAAAATTGGTTTTGTTATTAATACTATTAAGAAAATATAATTTAGGAAAGAACGTTTAAAATTTTACAAGAGAAAATGTGAGGAATGTTGGCATTTTGGGTGGTTCACAAAGATTTACAAAGTTGTGAAGTTTTGTAAAAATATTTATCACATCATTTTCCTATGAGTTTATGACATTTGATTATTTGGGGGAAATAGTTTACACACTAGAAATGCTTGAAGGAACATCTAGTCGGGATCATTTGAAATACTCATGACATCCGAAAAGCATTATAACTCATTTTTCCAGCTGAGTGGGCTGGAGCAATGTAATATGAAGTGTTTTGCTCATGAACACAACGCATCGCGCGGTCTAAGAATCGAAATCGTAATCTTACGATCATGAGGCCAACACTCCAACCATTGTGTGCGTGCGTGTGTGTGTGTGTGTGTGTGTGGTGTATGTGTGTGTGGTGTGTGTGCGTGGTGTATGTTTTATAGAAAATCATACGTGCGGAAATTCGATCATTAACAGTAAAAGCAGTCAATCAATATACGAAAAGTATAAAACATAAAATACAATAGGTTGACAGTTACTTGTTACTTCACCGTTTCGTGGTGTCTCGATTTCGTCAAATTATTCTGACTGCACACGCATACGCACAAGCACGCACTCATATTGATACATGCATACACACTCGCGAACATGCACAAGTACAAACACACAGAAGCATCAACACATCTACACATGCACACAAAAACATTCAAACGCACGCGCACACGCACACACACACACTCACACACACTCACACAAGAATGTATACCCTAATACACACATGTCTATGCGTAAATATATATAATTATTATAATTTGGGCAAGGTGGGGTTTTAGAATACGACCTGGTTCTGATTCCTTGATGGTGTTAGTTTAATTTCTTCTTCACAATAATGCTCTTAAAAGATGCATAAACGTCACAACTTGGTATTTTACTTCCCTTCTACCGTAGTACGTATGTGTTTGCTCAAAAGTATATTGGTGATGTGGCATATCTAATAATTATCTTTTTAGATTCGCTTGACTCACTCTCTAGACAATACGTTCCGTTAATTCCATACTAGACTTGGTGAACGGAACTATTTTTTCGCGTCTTTCGAGATCCTCTTTTGTTTGAGTCTTTTGAAATTTTTGTTGTTGCTGATCAATCCTATAACATAAATACTCCGTCTTTTTATATATTTTGCATATCAAGGACTACATTTTTCGCTACAATCTGAAAATCCTAGTTTTCGGAAAGATTACGCTTGTATGTCTTTAGATCATATGATGAAAATCAGTGCAACATGTAGAGAACGTAGGAATAAAGCATGTAACAGCTTTAATAATTCATTCTGGAGTGGTATCCGTATAAATTCAGTAAGCGATAGTTAATTCCAGCAAATCTTTTTGTAAAGGTTTGTACTTCGGAATCTTATTTGACTATCCATTGTCTTGAAGGTTGTGCGGATGTTTACAATAAAGAGAATTCTATTTTACACATCGTCATTCTCCATGGATCATGTAAGGTGAGGCATGTAACACTTCTCATAGTAATCAATTCTTCATATTTTGACCAACACAAAAGAAGTCAGTATATTCTCGCAATAAAGCGGCAATTGGTGCAAATTAGATGTTATTTCCAACCATCTGATACCACGATCTCCGATTCCCATTTTACGTAATTTCCTGTAGCTTCTGTAGCAATGATATTCGGAAGGTCTTAAATGTTATATTTTTATTTCTCAGCCTTTATAAGAGACTTTCCTGCCAAAAAGGGAACTTATATGCAGTCTCACGTACAGAAAAAAGAGTGTTTATTTACCCTTCTATTAACCTTGTATTGCATAATACTCTCTGTTTGAAATATGTTTGAAAAGAGGTGATAGCCACGGCTACATTTTTGTTTTTGATCACAGATCTCCTGTCCCAACCGATTTGTAGCTAATCTGTAATGCTATCGAAAAGTTTGCTTCATGTGCATGGAGAATTTGACTGCTCAAAGTAAACTACATTTAGTAACGGTAGCGATGACAAAAGCCTAAGTCAACAATATCAGTTTCCCTACTACACTACTACGAATAAAAGCATCGCTTCATCTCCAACTACACCAACATCGCAATTAATACACACTGCTAACTATCATTGATATGTACAATGCCACAAGCAAATGTCCGTAATCAAGTCGCCTTCTTGTGTCTTTTGAGCAAAGTTTCTAGGAGAGGTTTAATTTGAGAATCGTTCTTGTTGGTGATTGTGTTTCACAAATCCTAGAACTACTTCAGCAGATGATTTGATGCTGTTACGAATATTGTGCCACAACACTTCAGGCATTCCTCTATATCTGTAAGCTTTGAATTTAAATGTACTTTAAACTTTTTTGTCCTTTCTGAATTTTTTTAAAGAAGTGACCTTTATTCTCGGAAGTAAACTTGATTTCAATGGCCTCTTTCTATATGGTTTAATAAGTACCTTGTTGTGAACCATTCTGTAATCCAAGTAACACATGAGTTTTGTGAGTTCTGGTGAATCTGAAATCACTGCAATCCTTGTTCTTAGTTATATCATAGTCCATCATGTACCAGTGACCAGATCAGGGTTATTTCCTTGAGCTTTTGTATTTATTTGCTTGCCTAAACACTGTATTTGGAGTTGGATGGCGTACAGCATTTTGTCATCAGCATTGAGCCTTTCCTCACGAGCTTTTGTGATATTGGACAGCTCTTCTAATGGCTCACATTTTCCTATTTTGGTGCATTTCTCATACAAATGAGGTACATTTTCGAGCTTGGAAATGATTGGAAAATTCAGTTTATCTCTCCACAGTAGTGTCACCTCTCTTGATAATTCCATTACTGTCTCCTTTCTGACTTTAACTGATTTCCCAAGAGATTGGTACCGACCAACAATCTTCTTGAGTGGTATTCGGTTTCTGATGGCCAGTGAGGTTTCTTCTACAGGCACAATTCGTGAACTACCAACACCATGTCTTGGACATGTCTGAGTCCTGCACATTTTTTATGGATGAGGACCTAGCAGGCGCAAGCAATTCACCCAACATCGAATATTTTCTTGTTAAAGAACTCGAAAGTTATGAAGAACTCCAAGGTTCCTTCGAGAATGAAATTCATATTGCTGAAAATCAAGCTGGTCGGAGAGATTATATAAAGTTTCTATTCCACTTAATCCGTGCCTTCAGGTTCTTCCATGAAACGGGAGACATACCTTTCATCAAATTTTAGAAAACTCCGAACATCAGTAGTGCCAGATGGATTTCGTGAGCAATCTTAGCCCTTCTTGCATTTTTCCGCATGCCACATGTGAGAGATTGCAGATGGTCTGCCAGTTCATCTCATATGACTGGGCAGACCACTAGTTCAGTTACGAAGTGTATAGAGCTGAAGATTATACAAAGCTATCGCAAGCCGTACTACCCTACAAATCTCCTCTGAAATGCTTGACAAATCACTGGAAACAAGAGCCCTCAAAACTAAACATCAACAGAAGCAATGAATGCTGTGAGCGAGCAATTAAGGTCATGCAAGAGCTACACGCCACATGCCAGAACAAAGGAAACCTACCATTGCATTTCGTTCTCTCTATTAGACTTGCTGCAACTTGACTATTGACTAATTTAACGACTTACCTTTTTTATTGTTCTGGAATGCAGAATACAGTTCTTTTAACAGTTGTGGATTAAACGTCTTGGATCTTTTTCCATTTTTATCTATTATCCTATCAAGATTCTAGATTTTGGAAATCCACCCAAATGCAACAAAGTATAAACATTTCAAAGTTAGTCATGGGTGAACTTTTTTGATCAAATACAAAACTGACATTCATTTTCATTGTTTTCTAACAAAAGCACTTCAGAATATGATACAGGACTATGGAGTTACAAAACATGTTGCATGCATGGTGTACACAGGACGGTGAAATTCCGTGACCAGATTTTGGGTAGGTGTTCTGCTTGCTACTAGCAGGTCTTCTTAAGCACGGCAGAGCGCCAACCCCCCCCCCCCAACCCCGTTCTATTGTCACCTCCTCTGTAAGGCTCAGCATCTTGAGGTTAGTTTTCACAACTTCATTCCATACTGCTTTGCAAAGATCTCTAATAGCATTTACTATGACATTTGAAGATGATACAATACTACTATTTAGTGCATCATCTTTATGAAACAAACAATTAGTATTGCATCCTCTTTGAATGAATTATGAACCATTGCATCATAATTCAGCAAGTATATAGTTGTAATCCTTCCATATAATATCAATGCGTCAAAAGCTAAGCCTTGATGAGATTTCACAATTGTTATCCAACTTGCATAAAGAATGGGAAAAAATTATTCTGATGAATCTTCTGCCGAAGACGAAAATGAAACTGATCATGTTAGTATTACTAAATCAGAATCGGATATGATGACAGCAATGCTGACATAAATGATTCTTCAAACCCTTCAATGATGCATGTAAAGTATTGTTCGAAGGATAAACCAGAAATTGAAAGGATGCAGGAAGAACACAATTGAAAGGACATAAGAAGAACTCCACCCTACAATGCTTTACATCAACAGCCTGGACCTTCCCATTTTGCAAGTAGGTCTTATGATTCAGCTCTTTCGTCATTTATACTGTTCATGAATGCAAATCTCCTGGAAATAATCCAAATATGGACAAATGCCGAAGGAACTTGGGTCTATAAAGATAAGTGGAGAGAAATGTATTCTGTTGAATTTAGAAAGTTTATTGGATTGATTATTCTTATCGTAATTTACAAATCCAAGCATGAAAATGTTATTCAAACTTGGGGTTTTTGAGACAGACGTCCCTTTTTCACGCGCGCGCGCACGAATACATACATCCACATGCACATATATATTACTGAAGTACACAAATACATGACAGGTATATATTATACTGAAATACGCAACCGATATTGATTCCGTGTGTATAAATCAATGGCTTCATAAAGTACAAATGTAATGTCTAATGTGGCACAAATACATACAGGGAAACATTAATATAACAATTTTTTTTTAAATGATAAAGACATACAAAACACTATAGAAATCAATGAAGAGACAAAAGCAGATCTTTATTTAGAAACCTTCTATGAACAATTCATTTCACAGACGCTAAACTATAAATTTCACAGGGTACAACCTTAAAGCTGACACCGCTAAGTTGACACCGATGCAACGCAGAAAATTTATGTCTCAATATTGGTTACAAATACACAGTTTTTTTCGATTTTTAAACGTTTCAAACATTTACGCTAAATTTTTTTCTCCACAAGTTCATGGCGTCACAGGAATAAGCATGGAAAACTGCATCAATATAACCCATTTTCAGATGTTTTTACTTCCTTTAAAATAATGCAGATTCTGTGATTGAGACAAGCAAGATCCCGTGTTTGCGCATTAAAAGCTATGGCATGCCAAAGCCGCCACGCAGAGGAAGATGGCAGCACAGTGAGCGCTCCAACATAATCAAGCAGTAATTTGGGCAAGACACGGTGGTCAGGCGATAAATGATGACGAAGGTAATGTTGGCATTCGCAACCTCTGCTCGACTTTTCAGGAACAACTTACTCTCTGGTTATTTCTGGGAAAAACTCGCCACCCTCTTCATCACTTCGTTACAATTCTTATCCACCTTGAGGCCAGAACCGAACCAGGCCCCGAGCCGTTTAACGGGTCCGTCAGTCCAGCGTCAGACAAAATGATCCGACGGTGACGATCTGATTCTCCAGGTTCCCGGTCGCATTTCCACCAACTTGTTGGTGTTGATTTTGACCCCTGCAACCGACTCATATTCTTTTGCAATACACCCGGCTGTCTCCACTTCGCAGGCGTCCGACACCATGACGACGGCGTCGTCTGCATATGCCGACACTGCCCTCCCGGTCCCAGTTCGAAAGAGATGCATCTTAACTAGATCGGCCATCGTTTCGACGATTATTATTCTGTTCGTTCGAGCGTCGGGGCAGCCTCAGCATTAA
>NC_068984.1:47755260-47757534 GCF_001194135.2 Octopus bimaculoides | reverse complement strand
TATATATATATATATAAATACACATACAAGCACTCACATGTGTGTGTGTGTTTGTGCGCATATGCAGAGAAACAGAGACAGAGAGACAGACAGACAGACAGACAGACAGATAGACTGACAGTGAAAGTGGAAATGGCAGAAGAAGAGAGGAGAGAGAGTCGTGCTTAAACGTAATTGCACATAAATATTCATAATTACGTACACCTTGTAGCTATGCAGAAAATATTGCTGAGATGACACAGAGGTGTTTGCTACTTTACATATTGTGTAGTTTGACATCTATTACAAAATCACTAACGCACTGAGAAATATAGAATGAAATATAAAATGTCAGTATTGTAAATTCTATCTTGTACATTTCAAATTCACATATAGTCTTGTGAAATAATGTCAGTAGAAATACCCTATATTCTCAACAGCGCAGCGCCGATATCGAATTTACTTCCAATTTGCATATTGTCGTTTGCTTGACAAGCGCTAAGAGAAAATTTGCATATTGGCTTTTGTTTGTGAATCGTTAAAACATCTAATTTGCATATCGGCATGTTATTGTTAGTTTGGCGACCGTTAATCCTCACCTCGGATGAGCTGTTAAGCAGTTCTATTATAGCTGTGACATTTTTTTCCAGCGTCTAGGGTTAAGCGACAGTTGCTTGAAAATGTCTAAAGCAGTTATGCATTCAATCACCACAGCATGCATTCTTTGCAGACCAAGATTATTTATATCATACTTTACTATACTGAATAGGTTTTTGAATTGCCATGCAGTCGTGATATATGTTACGTATGCGCGCAAGCACACACGCGTAACTACATCCATAAGTCAGGAGGTATGAGAGGTGAATATATATTTATTTAACCATGTGATTTCCTTTTGGCCTACGACTGTTTCACAGCTTTCTTCATATGTGAAAGAAATTATGTATATATCTCTGTATTAATATGTATGCACAACATTATGCAATATAATTGCATATTCACAAATTAATGCAAATAAGGAAAGCTAGCTCATCAGATATACAAAACATCATTGTAACATCAAAGATTCAATTCTAAATATGCACATTATATTTCCTCTTTATATATACAGTGTATGGATGGCCGAATGGACAATATTAAATTGATTTGGTCAATAAAGTAGGAATATTGCTTCATATCATACATGTTAAAATGCTAAATAGAAATTTAACGGATTGATATCGATTGGATCTTCTGGATTATTTCAGTTACATAAACACTCTTCTTTGTAATGGATTACTGTGTGGGCTGTTAACCGAGTCCGTGAAGAGGAGCTCATCTTAATGTCTGCACAATTCCCTGAATCTACATCTTGTATTATTCATTTACATACATACATAAATACATACATTCATACACACATACACACACACACATATAAGTATATATATATATATATATATATATGTGTGTGTGTGTGTGTGTGTGTGTGTGTGTGTGTGTGTGTGTGTGTGTGTGTCTGTGTGTGTGTACATGCGTATATCTATATGTATATGCATATATAAATATATATGTGTGTGTGCAGTTGAAGAAAGATTAAAGATCTATACAAAACAAATTTTTATATATAAAAGATGTAGATGGAGGCAGCTCAGGAGTAAATCTAAGACATCTCAATTTAGAAAATGATTGATAAAATGCTTTTAAAATTATATAAAGAAAGTATAAAATATTAACGGTTTCGATGATGAATTTCATCTTATCAAATATTAATAAAAATTTAGAAAAATTTGTTGTTAAAACAGTTTGTCTTCTGTTTGGTGGACAAAACATGCCTGGAGTTTTGTTCGTTGAAGCCTTCAAATATAGTTTGGTATAGAGTTCAAGGTGTTTGAGAGAAAGAGAGGGATTGTAGTTGTCTATTGTCTAAAAACATCTCTGTGGGTTACTGCCGAAGGAGTGGCTTAAAAGTATTTATTAGATGGGTGTTATGTCTAGCTCTGTGTGTATGTGTGTGTGTGTGTGTGTGTGTACGTGTGTACGTGTGTTTTTGTACGTGTGTGTGTGTGTGTACGTGTGTGTGTGTGTATTGTGTTGAATGACATTTCAATATGTTTAGAATCTAACCAGTTACGTGTTAAAGGGTTTGTAAGTTGTGATGAACGTCTTAAGAAAGGACGATTTTCCTTCTTTTTGGTATGTATGGGTTTAAATTGCGATGTCATTTTTGTGTGCATGTGTATGTGCGTGTTTGTGTCTGTGTGTGCAGGCATATATATATATATATATATATATATATATATATATATATATATA
>NC_068984.1:47751746-47753370 GCF_001194135.2 Octopus bimaculoides | reverse complement strand
TATCAGGTCATTAAGAATGAAACGTCCGATTTTGAACTGAAAATTTATTTTACTTTATCTCATCAAAAAGCAATGTAGTTAATCAATGTATGCACCTAAATTATCAACACAATTTTGCCATTTTATCGGTAGCTTATTTATGCCGGCAGCGAAGAATTCTGTAGAGCAAGAGGTGAGGAAATCATGAAAAGTTGCTTTTCCACCTTCTTCAGATTTGAAGTTTTTTTCACTGCAACAGTTGTCTAATTCCTTGAAAGCATGATAGTCAGTTGGTGCAAGATCTGGTGAATATGATGGACAACAGAGTACTTCCAGTTCAGTTCCTGACCGCAGACAGATGCCTGAAACAAGTAAAAGAATAAAAACAGAATAAATAGAAACAGAGCGAGAGAAAAAGAGGGAAAGGGAGAACTCCGTCGGTTACGACGATGAAAGTTCCGGTGGATTCGATCAAGTGAGCAGACTGTTCGTTAGATTAACGTGCAAGTGGGTGAGCACTCCGATAGTTCTCATAAATATCCACCGAAACTCAGAATGAAAATGCCTCCCTATTGAATTACAGATGCAACTCATTTTTGTCAGTTGAGCAGACTGGAGCAACATAAAATAAAGCATCTTCATGAGCCGAATACCCAAACCATTAAGCTGCACGCCTTCACATATATTCATATAGACATACACATATATTTACAAAACCTTACACAAGACTGAAGGATGACACTTTCCAGAAAATATATATACACCATTTGGTTTCGTTCAGAAACGAGGTCAAAAGCCTTACAACATCCCTACCAACACGGTATGGAGCCTTAAGGAGAGGTTATAAGCCCCAGTTAAAGTGAAGTATTATAATTAAGGACAATAAATATAGAATAAATATAGAAGATGCAGCTGCAAATGCGTCTGTGTGTTTGCATATAAAAAGGCACTATCAGACACATTTTTTTCTCTTTTTTTGAAATACCAATACTTCATAAGCATTCGCAGTATTACAGAGGCAATATATGCATACTAACATGTTCATGTCGTCAAACATTTCCAGTTTTATTAATGTTAAGTATTGGCGCATCCATTGAAAACTATGTATACTTACCTTTACATAATTATAATGTATATTTTCAATTATGATGTATATCTGTGATACAAAATAATAGTTAATTTTAAAACTGAATAAGTCTACGTCAACATTCTATAAAAACTGTGTTTACTGAAATCTTTTGCAGTGCTTCTGTTCTTTGGAGTAAACGCTACTTTAAAATTAATTTTACTTAAATTTATATCAGCATACTCGTGCCGTCGAAAATTACGACAGTTTTATCAATATAAGAAAATTCCAGATTTTCCTGATGATTTTGAAAAACACTGTTTCCACATTAATTTGTCATTAATTCATTTAATTCGACTTATAAAATTTAATGAAATTGAATTAAGTTTCACAATTATGTAATTAAACTAATTATACATTCAGTGCCGTATATGTTAATGAAACAGCTATTGATCTTTACTAAAATAATGAACTGCTTATGAAATTTATGCTTAGTTTTGTAATATATATACGTATATATATACATACATACATACATACATACATACATACATATATACATATATATATATATATATA
>NC_068984.1:47746024-47750814 GCF_001194135.2 Octopus bimaculoides | reverse complement strand
ATATATATATATATATATATATACATATATATATACATACATGTACATACTTATACATGCATATACATGCATATTCAGACACACTCGCTAACTTATATACATACACATACACACACATATACATGCATGCATCAATCCATCAATCCATGCATACATACACATATACACACACACAAACATGTATGTATGTATGTATGTATGTATATATGTGTGTATTGGCCCAGGGTGTGCGGGCCAAATATGACTCACTAACTCATCCAAAATGATAATTATTTAAAAGAGAAGAAAAGATATCAATTAGATTATGGATGGGTGGTGTCGTTTACAACTTTTCTCCAAGCACAGATATCCATGGGATTACATTCGGAAGGAATTAGGAAACCGGAAACTCGGGCTGGTGAAGAAGTAGAAATTCTCTGTTAAACACTTGGTTTGACCAGTGTTAGCAGCTTCACGTGTCTTTGAACAACAGAAGGTCGTGTTCAAAAGTGTGGGGTGATATGACGTCACCTTCGCAGGAGACATACCCAAAGACTATCACAGTTTGAGAGAACTTGGTTTTCAAACGTGGGTCATCACACGGTTTCTTGGCAAAGCATCTGTTCCATGTGTTGTCCAAATGGTCCTGACATAGGCTCTTTACAACCACATTATCCTTGATGCAACAGTGTGCTTCAGCTTGTTAAGGAGCTTCTCTGCCTTCATGAAACAGTTCTCCTAGGCCTTGGCTTTCAGAATTTATTCATTGCACCTCTTGTACAAGTAGTAGCAAAGGGGTCCTCTTCATGGCGACGTCTGCAATTCTCATCCCCCCTCTCTCTTTCTCTTTCTCTCTCTCTCTCTCTCTCTCTCTCTCTCTCTCTCTCTCTCTCTCTCTCTCTCTCTCTCTCTTTCTCTCTCTCTCTCTCTCTCTCACTTGTCGGATCTTCTATCACCTTCTTCTGCAGTTGTCGGATGAAAACCAGCGTGCGGACGCAGTCTGAACGCTTGTTGTGTCCTTTCCTGCTGGCTACAGCTTCGTACTTTCCGTTGCAGCTGTTTATGTTCACATCTTATAACTTTTGCAGCGTTCACAGATCATTGAGCAGCTATGATGATGCCGGCATTTTGATTGTCGGCACGAATCATCATGGTAAAGATAACTCTGTTCCAGTATTCAGATGGCTTCAAGTCATCCATGTCAACTAACTTTTTCTCAGTTACAACTTTAAAACGCCGTTGACTGTCCAGAAAAACATCAACTTGTTCCTGAACGGGAGAGACATAAATCAATTGCCAAATTTAAACCGAAAACCCTGCACGTATATTTATTGTTTTTTTTTTTGGGGGGGGGGTTCTAATTAAATGTTCTCTGCAGAATTTATAGCGGATTCCTAATAAAGTGACAAAGCTGATTTGCTTAAATCAAGACAACATATGCAGTTTGCTGATGTGTGAATTGCTTATTGTGTGAATATATGTTTGTATATATGAGTGTTATCAAACTTTTATCCATGTGCATGGCATTTAAGGAAACGGTTTGCATTGAGTATCCATCCGTGTGTATATTCCATCTGTTCTTATAATCATGTGCATGTAATCAGTCCAAGAAACCGAAATGGAGAATACTTAAGAGGTTTGACAAATTTTCACTGTATCACTGATCAATTGTGTTTGAAGCATGCGAATCAGTTTGCTGTGCACTTGCTTGGAGCTTCCCAATATTTCTTGGTTTCTTTGTTTGGCCCAGTGCACATTTAACACGTACAATTGGAAACCTAATGCCTGTATGTATGTACGTATGTATGTATGTATGTATGTATGTATGTATGTATCTATCTATCTATCTATCTATCTATCTATCTATCTATCTATCTATCTATCTATGTTTGTATGTATGTACATCTGTATGTATGTATGTATGTCATTATTCAGTTTTATTTCAAGATTTCTTGTCCATAGAGAGTTGGATTCTCATCCAAGGCTCCTTCATTGGAATTTCAACATCAACAGGGTATGTCTGTATGTATGTATATGTGCAGATTTGTATGTTTTGCTTTATGTATGCATTCTCATGAACATAGCTGCATGTGTAGAGGGCATGCTCTTGAATACTTCAATGATAAGCTTCTGGAAAGTGCTGCAGATATTTACAGTTCCACTGATGGCTTGGATCAGTAGTCTTCGAATCAGCTTTTTCTTTTCTGGTTTTGAGAAACCTAGTTTCTCAAGATTGGTATTTAGGCAGTGTGTTACATCTTGCAGTACCCCAATAATTATAGATATAAACGAAAACTTATAACCTGGGTAGAGTATCTGTAGATTCCTCAATAGTTCAGCGTAGACGTATGTATGTATGTATGTATGCATACTCACGAGGAATATGAATAAACACCCGCCAAGAAAATTATGAAAATGTTTTTACAGTTGACTGTGAAGATTCTTTTGGAATGAGGTTCATTTTGTACTTTGCCAAATTCGCTATCATTTCATTTTGAAGGATCCATGATTTTGGGTTTTTTTTTTATAATTCCAGATGTATTGCTTTCTTAATATCATCCCTTTTATTAATGTTTGCTTCAGACTTCCGGACTACTTTTCTGTTAGTGTTGGGTTTCAGTGGATTGGACCTTGTAGCTGCATCATAATGTGATGTAAACCTACAATTCGTGTGTAGAAAAAGGAGAACTGATTTGAAACACCACAAATCTGCATTTTTTATACCTCGATGGCCCGTTTGTGTAATTATTTCTTATTGTTAGTGAGTGTTTCTCCCTTATAGCGTGGATTGCCATTGATATTGAGTTTATTGGTTTGCAGGTTAGCGCTTACATTTACGGATACGAATCGATAATAGATATTCTGTTAAGTTATGTCTCATATAATAAATGACTTGAACCTACGCTAGATCAAACCTACATCTGCATGCTTTGCTTGTTTCATTCTGAATGTGTCCTAGAAAAAATACCATATCAAATAAATAATGTAGAAGATACATCCAAAAGTATTAGACACCATTAGAGTGAAAGACACTATTAGACAAGTAAGGAGGAACTGGTTAATAAGAACCAATGATTATGACACCGTGATCGTAATTGCATTCCAGAACTGCAAAATCTTCGATCTGTAAACAGATGAGAAAATCAGATGACACGTAAGAGAAAGAATAGTGGAATATACCGGAATCATGCAAAAATAAATTAATTCCCATCATGGTGATGATTTCTAACAAAATGATACGGGTTTTATACTTTTGCTTCAAGTCCTGTTTCCTTGTAGTTTTGTATCATCTTGTTATCTTTCATTTATAATTAATTCATTTGCTTCGAGCCTTGCTTCTTCATATTAGTGCATTTCTTGACTCTGAGAAACAGCGTCAAGATACTGCATAAGTCTTCTTTCAATGCAAATTTCGGCCTTGATAATAATCTGATTAGATTAGGAGAGCCTCTCTGAACGTTAATATTTACAAGATCCTTACTAATATCAATCAGATTTGATAACAATTGTAGGAAGCGAAGAGATCGTTTTGCGTAGTCTAAGATATTGTGGTTTCTGGGGTTGTAAGAGACAACATAGAAAATGTCATCTGTGTTCACCTCTTCATTGCTACAATTCCTTGTTAAATCAGGAGCTGAGGTATATTTTATTTTGCTTAATTCATATAACTCATAAACACACACACACACACACACACATACACACACACACACACACACGAACACACACACACACACATACACACACACACACACACACACTAACACACACACACATACACACACACACGAACACACACACACATTCACAAACACACACACACACACACACACAGAATACAAAGATAGAACACACATGGAGAGAGGAACTAAAAGGAAGAGAAAGGAAACTTGTCTAGAGAGAGAGAAAGGGAGAAAAATAGAACAACACAGATCGATAGATAGATAGATAGATAGATAGATAGATAGATAGATAGATAGATAGATAGATAGATAGACAGATAGATAGATAGATAGATAGATATGCAGGCGTTTGTGTACAGTTAGGTGCGTGAGTTAGCTAGGGACTTGAATAAGCAGATAAAGTAAGGTTCTCCAATTGGAACGAATTAGTCTTATTTTCCAGATACTCCACTGCATTTTCTCTTGTTTTGTAATAGGTGGATGTGATTTGAAGCAATTTCACAATTATTCATAATTTTGGTCAGACCAGAAACCATGTAGAAACTGTGTCGTTGATTCGGTGCTTGTGTTAGCATGTGTAATAGCATGTATATTTGTATGTGTGTGAAAGCGTATGAAAGTCCGTTTGTGTGCGTGCGAGCGTGAATGTGTACATGCATATACATGCACATGCAAAGAAGAGACTGTCATGTCTAATTATAAACAGATATAGGTAAACGTCTATGTTTCAAATGCATTTGACCTGCCAGAGCGTATTAGGAGAGTATCGTTTTTATAGAGAACGTCCGAAAATAAAGACTATGGCGGATGACATTTACTTTCACGGAAATCTTAGAAGGATTTGACACTAAGTGGAGTGAAAGGAAAGTGAGGCTTTGATAGAATGACTGCATAAACTCACATTTGTATATACACTCCCACACAGATACACACAAGCATATAGTCATTTTAATGTACATACATACATACACAGTCACATACACAAGGAAATACGAATTATACATATACTTAAATACACACAAGGAGATATACACACAAACATACATACACACATACATACGTTCATATATGCATATATATATATATATAAACACGCACACATATATATATATATATATATATACTCAT
>NC_068984.1:47743451-47746014 GCF_001194135.2 Octopus bimaculoides | reverse complement strand
ATATTTATATATGGTGCATGTATGGTTGTGTATATGTTTACGTGCATGTGTATGTATTATCATATTACATATATATATATATATATATATATATATATATATGCATGTATGAATGTATGTTGCAACCATATATTTATATATATGTATATATGTATGTATATATGTTCATATATATTTATGTATGTACGTACATACATATATATAGTATTAATTAATACATACGCATACGCGTGCACATGCGCACATATGTCTATGTGTGTTTCTGTGTGCTTATGCCTGAACATGCATATATGTGAGTCGGTATTTTTATTTCTTCGTCATGCTTTTCATTTTGCTCGGGTCTATAGATTAATTGTAAAAGATTAAATTTCGATGTCTTGGATGATTCTTGCAGCAGATTTGTGTTCATGAAGAGAATACCATCTGGAAACGTCTAATTCCTTGGGAGACATTTACAAACGTAACTCTGTAAGCATTCTTCATAATTTTGATATAGAAACATAAGAATGCGTTACTACACAACACAAACATTGAATATACGCACATATGCACGCATTCAGACACGAACTTTTATATGTATACACTCGCGCACACACATATACACATACTTTCTATTTCTCGCTTGATTCTTTTCATTTCTGGTCATATTTATCATACTCTTTCTTCCCGTCTAATCGCTGTTCTACCTCCAGTTCCCTTTCGTATATATATACATGTGTGTGCGTGCATGCGTGTGTCTTAATACATGTGTGTATGCATACGCGTATGTGTGCATGTGCGGTCACATTTGTATCATATAAAGTAGCAGTTCGACAAATTGTTCTCTGTAAAATAATTACCCGAATGAAAAATAAATTACAGACTCGAGAAGATCGACTTAGATACTGCAAGCGGCGCCCCAGCTTGAATGCACTTCAAAGACGGAAACGAGTAACTGAATGCAAGTATATGTATGTATGTATGTATGTATGTATGTATGTATGTATGTATGTATGTGTGTGTAGCATCTCGATTTGAAAACACACACACACTCACGTACTCACAATCACAGACGTATACATGAACTCACACTCTTACATATACAAGGATTGGTGTGAGAGTGTGGTGTGTGCCTGTGAGTTTCACGCACGCGCGTTTATATAATTGTTTAAACCTATATGCGAATCTAAAAATAAAATACTGAGTAGATTCATAATGCGGAAAATCATAGTCCTTTTACTTTTGTAATCCATACACGCACACACGTAGCAATACGTATACATTCATCCATCCATACTTGTGTGTGTGTGTGTGTATGTGTGTGTGTGTGTGTGTGTGTGTGTCTGTGTGTGTGTGCGTGTGTGTGTGTGTTGGTGTGTGCAGAAATACGTACGTATGCGTTTACATGTGGAGGCGCAATGGCCCAGTCGTTAGGGCAGCGGACTCGCGGTCATAGGATCGCGGTTTCGATTCTCAGACCGGGCGTTGTGCGTGTTTATTGAGCGAAAACACCTAAAGCTCCACGAGGCTCCGGCAGGGGATGGTGGCGAACCCTGCTGTACTCTTTCACCACAACTTTCTCTCACTCTTACTTCCTGTCTCTGTTGTGCCTGTAATTCAAAGAGTCAGCCTAGTCACACTGTGTCACGCTGAATATCCCCGAGAACTACGTTAAGCGTACACGTGTCTGTAGAGTGCTCAGCCATGTGCACGTTAATTTCACGAGCAGTTCCATTGATCGGATCAACTGGAAACCTCGACGTCGTAAGCGACGAAGTGCCAACTACTATGCGTTTACGTATGTACGAGGTGGCATGCTAAAGAGTTCGTGGCTCTGCGTAAAACAAAATACTGGGGTATCAGTTAATTATAACTCTATTCACTGTATACACGCTTCAGAATCATACACTTATTACAGGTCCTTTCTAAAACCTGTAAAAGAAGATTGGGTCTCCAACAAGGCTTTTCGTGACACCCTCAAAGCCAGGAACTTTTCAGCAGCCCCGCGTATTTAAACACATGTATTTTTTCTTTTATGTTACAGCCACCGGTCTGCGGCCATGCTGCATACCAGTTTCAAGAGTTTAGTAGAAAGAATCGACACCAGTACTTACCGTACTTTTTTAAGCCTCGTACATATATTTATCTGTTTCTTTTGCCAAACAACATTTACTTAGACATAAACAAATGGATGTCAAGCGGTAGTGTGAACAAACACAAAAATGCAGATATGCACTCGCACACACTCCCATACGCATACTCGCACGCACTCACGTACACACGCACGCACACACACACACATACGCACATACACACACACGCACACATGTATGTATGTAGACGCAGGCATGGCTATGAGGAAAGAAGGTTGCTCCCTAACCATATGATTTTGCGTTCAGTTCCACTACATGGCACCTTGGGCAAATGCCTTCTACTATAGCCTCGAACCGACCAAGTCTTATGAGTGGAGTTGGTAGACGGAGACTGTAAGAAGCTCGTCGTATATATACATACATACATGCATACATATATATGTGTATATATATATATATATATATATATATATATATATATATATATATAT
>NC_068984.1:47742489-47742893 GCF_001194135.2 Octopus bimaculoides | reverse complement strand
TATATATACAATCTGTAAATACCGTGTATATATATATATATCATATATCATATATATGATAGCCTTCTTTCAATTTGCGTCTCCCAAATCACCTCATATGCCTTTAGTTGGCCTAGGGCTATAGTAAAAACACATGTTCAAGCTGCCACGTCATGAGACTTAAACCGGAACTGTGTTGTTGGGAGGCAAATTTCTTATCACATGGCTACTTACAATTACATGCACACTTACACACACATATAAATACATACAAACATACATTTATATATCCAATATCTGTTTATATATATATATATATTTATATATATATACCTATATATATGCACATATATATATACATATGTATGCGTGTATATATATATATATGCATGTATATATATATATATATATATATATATATATAT
>NC_068984.1:47735912-47741489 GCF_001194135.2 Octopus bimaculoides | reverse complement strand
GTATATATATATATAAACATTTTCTTTTACTATATCCGACCCTTGCGTATATTCTATGATGAGATCTTTGCAGAGTGTAAGGGAAATGTTGACTTAGATGAATGATGAGTGAGGTCTTGCTAAAATAAGACATATGTGAGATTCTAAAACATATGGACACCATCTCTTCACACGTGCTCTAACCATAAGTTTTCCTTCATACCTGAAAGAATGCGATACGTAACGAGACTGTTCACGTAGTAATAGGAACATAGAAAATTTAAGAGAAGTTTCTGTATTTCTAAGAATCACTCACACACACACACACACACACACACAAACGTACGCAGGCGCACGCACACACACACACACGCATACGCACACATACACACAACGTACAGGGAAAATGCGTTTCAGACGAAAAAGATGTTCCAGAAACGTAGCGAAAAAGTTTTTAAATTTGTATATATTACATATGTATGTGTGCGTGTGTGTTTGTGCGCAGATGTGTAAATAATTGTACGTGGAAATATTTGTACGTGTGTTTGTATGTGTGCGTGCGTGCGCATGTATGTTAGTGCGTGTGTTTGTGTGTGTATATATGTCTATATGAGCATGTGACTATCTGTTGGTTACCAATTGATAATTCTACTGTCTTTACTTTGGGTTTGGTTACAGTTGAGTCGTAATTCATCAGTCTGCTGACATTCGAGTGTTTTCCACGTTTGACTTTAAAGTCCGTTCAATCTTGCTTGCTGGGGTTTTTTTCCTTTTTTTTTTTTTTTTGTCGTGGTAGTGGGGATATGTCAAATATTACGAATTTTCGCTCCCTTTCAAATTTTCCATTTCTAAGGGAGCTCACTCTTTAGTTCTCCATGGAATGTATGATTGGAAATGGAGCAGGAAAAATTTTGATCCTGACAGCTAAAGGAAATCATTTCTGAATTCTTGTTGAGGAGTACAGTGATTGCTTTAACATGTGAAACTTTTCATATAGTAAAAACTAGGGGTCCCTTGATGTTTTGAGTCTTGTGATTGGGTATTTCTCTAGGTCACAGCAAGGAAACTTTGTATCTGATCTCTGAAATTCTAAATGAAATGTATTATGTAAGTAGACAGTCCCCTTGTCCCTAGACTTTCAAAAGAGTCCATCTTCATCGTGCCAATGAAGTCCTTTAAAGGCAGCCGCAGAGTGTTTTGGTATTATTTATTACAGTACGCGTTGCTCTGTATACCACACTGGAGAGACATTGGCCTCCTGGCGGACAAATGATCCGATATACTAACATGCTATTTGGGTATAGGCGTCAAATAAACTCCCTATCGTCAATCCAGTATGCCACCAAACATTATATTTAATGTGCAGGCATTATCATTCGATAAATTTCAAGCAACTCCATGTTGTTGGGAAGTAATACTCAAGGGAGTTGCAGTGTGGGGTGTTAGGTAGCCAGATGTAAGGGGAGATATGGTCGCAGAAATTGTCTGACAGCCATGACTGGGTTCTTCTGATTGGGGCATGATGCAAAGTCCTGTTGTTAGACATAGGGTCGTCCAGCAGCCACCATTTAATGTGCAGGCATTGTCATTCTATAAATTTCAAGCATTCAAGCATTCCTTTGAGAATGTTGTAGCTAGGTCAAGGCTCTTTTTCATCTCATGCATATTTTTGCATAAAGTTTTAAGTCATCCACAAAAAAACAGCGTGTAATTTTGGTATTTCTGTTTCCTTGTGAACCAGTGGGATACCCTTCAGACTTCCTTAACATGACTGACAAAGGCTTTACAGAAAGTATAAACATCACAGAGAGGTGGTCTCTTTCGAAAATGCCTTTGTGATATTGTATTCTGTCGGTGATAATAGTCAATCTTTGTGTTTAATTTCAAGATGGTAGCCCATGATGAACTCAAGTCAGCTATGACTTTGACTATTATCACTGGAACTTTAGCAAGTTGAAGGGCTTCTAGCATTCATAAATGGGGAACAGAATCAAAGTCTTTCTTCTAATCCACCTACATTCAAACTAGGTTCTTCCTACGCTCTCGCACCTCTGATATCACAGTTTTGTTCATAAGCAATCTCTCACACATCCCCTGACTCCTTTCTCCCCAGCTGCTTGTTCTGCTGTGATAATGTTATTAGTTTCACACTAGTCTTGGAGGAAGAGGGTGTATGTATGTATGTATGTATGTATGTAT
Source organism: Octopus bimaculoides (assembly GCF_001194135.2). NCBI lineage: Eukaryota > Metazoa > Mollusca > Cephalopoda > Octopoda > Octopodidae > Octopus > Octopus bimaculoides. Next base: position 47,739,311 of record NC_068984.1, on the reverse strand, counting down.
GTGGCCTGCGCGAGGATCTCTAGAGTTTGGCCTCGCCAGTTTTGTGGAGCGCCTCTGGAGATCTATATTATATTTATCTTGTCCTCTCTTCCGTACAATATGGTGGCCACGACCCACGCCGCCTCAACTTCTGGTGGAATGTTTTTTTATTTTTATTCGGGATGTCCTTCGTCCCAAATATAATGGTAAGAGCATTAATTTGCTGTTCTGCAAGCACCGAGTCGAGCACTCTCTCGCCTTCTCTGCAAACTCCAACCTAGCTTCTAGCTTCGCAAATATAAGGCCTCATGTCAGGTATTTTATTTGATTTAATATCGCCCCAAGACACTTTTCCACGGTGCTCTCTTCAAAATATTCAAATTTCTTCTATAGTGCGCCATAAGATTTATAAATAATTGTTCTTCCTCTAATTTAGTGACGTGTGGGTTGCATATAGATAAAGTTCATAGACAGGGATCTGGCTATTGGAAGTTGAACAAGTCCCTATTAGATTGCGAAACTTACCGGAGCCAGATTAAGGTGTTAGTAATAAGGGCATTAACCGGCCCCGTGTTAAATAACCGGTGGTGGAGGGCCCTCAAAAGAGCCATTCGACTTGAGTCGATTAGATTTAGCAGGCAGCTAAGTTTAGAGCAGACTAGAATAGAAAGGAATTCAGTTAACGCGTTAGAAGAGGCGCTGAGAATGGGGTCTGCACCCCAAGTTTTGGCGGCGAGATCGGCCTTGGACCGACACCTCAATCCCAAACACGAAGGATGCAGAGTTCGGGCTAAAGTACGGGCACTGGGTCACGAGGATATCAACGTTGCCAGGTGGGCTCGCTCGGTAGAAACCCAACGTGGCGTGAATGCTACGATAAGGTCTGTTGTTAACGGACATGGACAGGAGATCGAAGGACATGAGGAGATGTGCAAGGCTTTTGCTGCGTTGTTCTGGAGGAGCGGGACGCTGGATCATGGAGATGCCCTCCGGGATTTCCTGGCCAACGGCCCGCGTCTTTCTGCACGTGACGCTGAGCGCTGTGAAGGGCCGATCATGGCTGGGGAGGTTATAGAGGAGCTTTCCGAGTGCCCCGGGGACAAGTCGCCGGCATTGGATAGTCTACCTTACGAATTTTATAAAAGTATGCCAGACTTGTTCGGGAACATACTGGCCAGTGTGTACGCGAATTGGCATAAGAATGGTAGAATTTCCAAATCTGCGAGCCGAGGAGTGGTGACAATGATCATGAAGGACCCGAGCAAGGGGATGACATTAATCATTTTCGGCCCATAAGTCTGCTAAAGACAGAGTTAAAGATTTTAGCCAAGGTGCTAGCCAAGAGAGTGAGGATTGTTGTAGACGACCTGGTGGGAGAAGCACACACATGTGCCATCCCAGGAAGGACGATACATAACAATCTTCATCTCATTCGCTACACCAAAGAAAGGGTTGGTAAAGTTCTTCCTGGCAAAGGTGGGCACTGGTGAATTTGGACCAGTCTAAGGCATTCGATAGGATCGATCATCGATATCTGGCGGCGGTCCTCCGGGCAGTTAAACTGGACCCGATTTTTCGAGGCTGGATCGAAGCATTGTATGGCAACATCGAATTTGTCGTCCGTGGGTATGGGTTCTTCTCGAACCCGTTCGCGATCTAGTGTTCGGTTTGCCAGGGCTGCCCCCAGTCCCCGCTCCTGTATGTATTGGCTCTTGAGCCACTGCTGCGGAGATTGGGGACTATGGGGGCAGACCTGCGTGATCTGTCTTGCGGTAGAAGTTGGACGTTATATGCGGATGATATTACCATCATCGTGTCTGATGAAGGGTAGCCACCTCGTGTAGAAAATGCCATCAAAAGATACAAAGCGGTGGCAGGGGCAAAAAATAACCAGGTGAAATCAGTTGGCTTGCAACTCGACACTTGGCACGGTAAGTCAATGCCTCCCAACAGCGTCGTCGGATGCTGGACGGAGGGCCCGGTTAAATTGCTCGGAATTTGGTTTGGACCAGATCTCCAGGTGAAGAAAAACTGGAGCGAGGTGACGAGTAAGGTGATGATCATAACCCAAACCTTGTCTGGGAGGACGTTATCCTGCTAGGAAGGGCCGAGTTTGCTCAGGTGCTTATAGCATTTATGACAACCTACTGCCTAACCGTCGTGCCTTGCCCCGGTTTGTAGCTGACCAAGTTGGAACGGATCCTTTTCCGTTTTTTTTGGACAGGGAAAACACCACTAGTGAGGCGTTCCATCTGCTACCAGAAACCGTTGGTAGAGTATGAATCTGACGATGTCCTGGGGGAGACTCAAGGCCTCGATGAGGAACAACTGACCAGCAAGTTCGGGTGGACATTCGCGCCAAGTATCTGGATAACTTCCAAAAATCCTTGGCTTGGTTGTGCAAACGATCAGCCTTACGTGTTCGAGAGAGGTTGTCCAGATAGGTTTTGACACCTCCTCCACATGCTCGATGTGCGGGCGCATCAGTGAAACTGTCGCGCACGCCTTCGTAGACCGTGAGGAGCTGAAGGAGTTGATAGCCTCTATCGCACAACTGGTGTCGGATGAAGAAAGAGTACAGCTCTCAACTGAGTCCATCGTTACGATAGTACCGCCTCCCTCCTTTAACAAGCAAAAGAAGGCATCTTTTCTCTGCGTTGTAGCCATACCGAAAGATACAATCTGGATGACACGTGCGATAGGGACTGAGACAGGCTACTTTATCTCCAGATGCGGGTTGGTAAGTTATTTTAACTTCCACCTGCTAAGAAAGGTCCGTCTGGAGAAAAGGTACCTGCCTCAGAGTATGTACGGAAAACGATGGAAAACTGTGGAAAGGAAGTTGAGTATGAACGGGACCGTGCTAGCGTAGCCGGTCAAAACGAAAAGAAGAAAGTAAGGAAAAAAGAAAGGAAATAAAGAAAAGGAAAAAAAGCTGCGGGTTAAAAATGAACCCCTGGACTATACACAGACATGCAGGAAGTTAATTGAAACATTTAATTCTCAAAATGTCTTATCTAGGCGTCTTAATATGTTTTCAGCGGTGTATAATTTACAATGTAATTATTCTTTTTCATTCCAGGTGCCATTATATTAAACATTTGCGAAGAGTAACCATGCCATGCACAAAAAAAATTCAGCAGAACTGACAGATTTTCAAAGAGGTCGTATTGTTGGGCAATCTGAGGCTGGTCTTAGGCAGCGAAAAATTGCCGAAAATCTTCAAATTCCTCTTGCTACTGTTAATAGACTTATAGTGCAATTCAAAAGCCAAGGAAAAGAATCAACAGATTTTCGTCCCGGCCGACCAGGGCCCTCGGAAAGGAAGCTTCGCTGATTGAAGAGAACTGTGGAAAACGAACCCCGTTCGAAGGCTTCTGTCATTGCAAAACAGCTAGAAGTTAGTCCAAGAACGTGTGT